>NW_012293891.1:0-3736 GCF_000151885.1 Dipodomys ordii | reverse complement strand
CATATATATATACAAATATATATATATATATATATATATATATATATATAATCATGGCAATCATCAAGGCTTCTCACTTCCTTCTCATTTATTTACATTAATTACAGAACCTTAGCTGTTATGTTCCGAGTGAAATATTCTTAGCAGTAGTTTATGGAGCCAAACTCATTTTCAATATAGAGCTCAAGTCATTGACTCACTGTTTCTGTTTTCCCAGATAATATCAAACATGTATGCCAGATCATACACAGTAACCTGCTCAAAAATTAAAAATTGACTACATTTGTGTACCACATTTAATACTAGCTGCCAGAACCTACGTTCTTATTTTGGCCAGATTTGGGGTGTTTGTGCATAAACATAATAGAAAAAACACTTCATCATACTACAGATTTTCTGACAGACATTATTCTAAGGAATATTTTTGTATTTATTTAAAGTGTAATTTAATTATTAAGTATAAAAAGGAGGTCATGTAGGAAAATTGTTTGTTTTAAGAATTATTGTGTCAAAGATGAGTAACAAAGAAGCAATGTCATTTTTAAGCTTGTCTGATTGATCATGTGTCATATTTTTCTAAGTAAACCTATAATTCTTCATTTAAACACTAAGATGGTAAGGGGTCATATTATCATTTTCACAAGAGTGAGGAAATACATACATGTGTATACAAAAACTGAAACTTTGTGTATCAATGAATTGGACAAAGTTTACATGTTAAATTTTAACTATTCAGGTAAACTGCAGATTTTTGGCATGAACATAACTTCATTATTACTTGCACCTTCATTCAATTAGGTTATTCAGACAAGATTTCATTTTTTCAATAGAGCTCTCATTTATATTTGAGACCTCAGGCAAAATTAATTTTCCTTTCTATGGTTTATATTAAAATGCTACTAGTATTGTCTTTCTTTAAATCCCTTTAGATGAGCCATCCTGGGTGCATTTCAAACTTCTTAAAATACTTGATGGAATGGATGAAACCAAGCCACGAGAAATGAGATAGTCAGCTAGCACATATGTCCATATTAAATAGCCTCGAGAAACTAAAGATCACAGGTCCAATCTGGCAGGTTTGAAGCTCTGAGGATTGTGGGGAAAGTGTCCCAACTGTTTCGATTGGAAAGGTAAAAAATTAAACTAGAAAAAATTCTACTTTAATCATCTTTCTCTCTGTATATGATGTAACATGATGTATACAAAATGCTGTAGGCAAGTTGTTCCACTTTTGACAGAAGGGGAAATATATCACCTCGGTCTGAATCAAATGGTTAATATATAGAAAAATAAACTTCAGAAGTACCTTCTGGATAGAAATTTTCCCTAATTTTAAAGTAATGTGGAATATTTGAAATATAGTATATTTTATATAAATATATATATATATATATATATTCTGAAAATACCATACAGATGGGTTACAATTTCATGAGCAAGGTAATGAGTACATTTCTTATCAAGCATTGTTGCCTCCTCCTTCTTCTTGTCAGTGTTATTATTATTATTATTATTATTATTATTATTATTCTTTTTTGTCGGTCGTGGGGCTTGAACTCTGGACCTGGGCGCTGTCCCTCAGCTCTTCAGCTCAAGGCAAGCGCTCTACCACTTGAGCTACAGCGCCACTTCCGGTTTTCTGGAAGTTTATTGGAGATAGGAGGCTCACAGTCTCTCCGGCCGGGGCTGGCTTTGAACCGCGATCCTCAGATCTCAGCCTCCTGAGTAGCTAGGATTACAGGCGTGAGCCACCAGCACCCGGCTAGTGTTATTTTTTTTTAATTTATTTTATTAAATTTGTGAACATACTGTACAGAGGGGTTACAATTACATGGGCAGGATAATGTGTACATTTCTTACCAAGCATTGCAGCCTCCTCCTTTGTTTATCCTTCACATCCCTTCCCAGCCTCCCCCCTCTCCCCAATGTCCCAATCCTCCCCCCCCACCAACATTGTAAAGCTCGTTTTCAACATGACAAATTGTACTTCCAATTGTTGCAACAGGTCCACCTGTATACTTAAATGACTTGTTTTTCCCCATCTCCTCCACAAGTTATACTGACATCAAATATAGTGAAAGCTGGGGTTATACTGTGGGGCAGGGGCATAGAAAGCAACAAAGAAATAATCTTATAAATGCATTAGAAACACATGCATGAAAGAAAAAAACATTAAAATACATATCTAAGGGTTCATTTTCCTAACATCACATTATCTGACCTTTTCTCCTTGACTCATACATATACTAGATATTGCAAATAAGGGAAACCATGGGGCCTATGTTTCTTTGGGCCTGGCTTACTTCACTTAATATAATTTTTTCAAAGTCTTTCCATTACCTAACAAATGGGGCAATGTCATTCTTTCTGATGGAGGCATAGAATTCCATTGTGTATATATCCCACATTTTCTTGATCCATTCATCTACTGAGGGGCATCTGGGTTGGTTCCAGATCTTAGCTATGGTAAATAATGCTGTAATAAACATAGTTGTGCTGGTAGCTTTAGTGTGGTCTTGCTTGTAAACATTTGGGTAAATGCCCAAAAGTGGGATTGCTGGGTCATAGCGGGGTTCTATGTGCAGTCTTTTGAGGAACCTCCATACTGCTTTCCAAAGTGGTTGAACAAGTTTACATTCCCACCAACAATGAAGTAAGGTTCCCTTCTGTCCACATCCCCTCCAGCATGTGTTGTAGTTAGAGTTCTTGATTTTTGCCATTCTAACTGGAGTGAGGTGGTATCTCAATGTTGTTTTGATTTGCATTTCTTTTATGGCTAGGGAGGTTGAGCATTTCTTCATGTGTCTATTGAGCATCCTTCTTTCTTCTTCAGAGAAGTTTCTCTTTAAGTCTTTCGCCCACTTGTTTATTGGGCAGTTGTTTCTTTGAGGATTTGTTTTGGGGGATTTAATTTTTTTGAGTTCCAAGTATATTATAGATATGAGACCCTTGTCCGTTGTATGGCTAGTAAAGATCTTCTCCCAATCCATGAGCTTTCTATTGATCTTGCTAGCTATGTCCTTTGCCATGCAGAAGCTCTGCAACTATATGCAATCACATTTGTCCAAACTTTCTTTGATTTGTTGTGTTTCCTGGTCTCTATTCAGAAAATTTCGGCCTGAGCCACGGAGACCTAGGGTTTCTTCTATTCCATCCTGTAATGTTTTCAGAGTGTCTGCTTTGACTTCAAGGTCTTTGATCCATTTGGAGTTGATTTTGGTACAGGGTAATATATAAGGATCTAGCTTTAGTTTTCTACAAGTAGTTAACCAATTTTGCCAGCACCATTTACTGAAGAGGCTGTCTTTCTTCCATTCTATTGTTTTAGCTCCCTTATCAAAGATTAGATGGCTGTAGCTCTGTAGGTTCATTTCTGGGTTTTCAATTCTATTCCATTGGTCCTGAGGTCTGTTCTTATGCCAATACCAAGCTGTTTTGATTATTATGGCTTTATAGTAGAGTTTGAAATTTGGTATTGATATTCCTCCAGCAGTGTTCTTTCCGTTGAAGAGCGTTTTTGCTATTCGGGGTCTTTTATTGTTCTATATGAATTTTTGGATTGCCTCTTCTATTTCCTTGAAGAATGACTTGGAATTTTGATAGGTATTGCGTTGAATTTGTAGATCGCCTTGGGAAGTATTTCCATTTTCACGATGTTAATCTTTAAAATCCAGAGCATGGAGTTTTGCCATTTTTAGTTCTGTGTTGATTTCCTTTTCAGATTTAGCGTTTCATC
>NW_012293890.1:0-6213 GCF_000151885.1 Dipodomys ordii | reverse complement strand
GGAAAAGAAGAAGCAGATGAAAGAGAAGAAGAAGATGAAGAAGAAGAAGAAGAAGAAGAAGAAGAAGAAGAAGAAGAAGAAGAAGAAGAAGATGAAGAAGAAGAAGAAGGAGAAGGAGAAGGAGAAGCATAAGGAGAAGAAGTAGAAGCAGAAGAAGCAGAAGCAGGAGAAGCAGAAGCAGTAGAAAAAGAATAAGCATAAGAAGAAGAATCAGAGGGAGAAGCAGAAGAAGGAGAAGGAACAGCAGAAAGAGAAGTAGAAGGAGAATCAGAAGGAGAATCAGAAGAAGGAGTAGCAGAAGCAGAAGAAGCAGCAGAAGGAGAAGCAGAAGCAGAAAAAGATGCAGAACGAGAAGCAGGAGAAGCAGAAGAAGCAGAAGCAGAAGGAGAAGCAGAAGAAGGAGAAGGAGAAGGAAGTGCAGCAGAAGCAATAGGAGAAGCAGAAGGAGAAGCAGAAGCAGAATGAGAAGCAGAAAGAGAAACAGTAGAAGCAGAAGAAGCAGGAAAAGCAGAAGAAGAAGAAAGAAAGGAAGAAGAAGAAGACGAAAAAGAAGGAGAAGAAGAGGAAGAAGAAGAAGAAGCAGCAGAATAAGGGGAAGCATAAGGAGAAGCAGTAGAAGCAGAAGCAGGAGAAGCAGAAGAAGAAGAAAAAGAATAAGCAAAAGAAGCAGAAGCAGTGGGAGAAGCAGAAGTAGGAGAAGGAGAAGGAGCAGCAGAAGGAGAACAGAAGCAGAAAGAGAAGCAGAAACAGAAGGAGAACAAGAAGGAGAAGCAGGAGAATCAGAAGAAGCAGAAGTAGAAGCAGAAAGAGGAGAAGAAGGAGAAGCAGAAGTAGAATCAGAAGAAACAGAAGAAGAAGAAGAAGAAACAGAAGCAAAAGAAACAGAAGAAGGAGAAGAGCAGAAGCAGAAGGAGAAGCAGAAGGAGAAGCAGAAGGAGAAGGATAAGCAGAAAGAGAAGCAGGAGAAGCAGAAGAAGCAGGAGAAGCAGAAGCAGAAGAAACAGGAGAAGCCAAAGAAGCAGAAGCAAAATCTGAAGCAGAAGGAGAAACAGAAGAAGCACAATCTGAAGCAGAAGCAGAAGAAACAGAAATAGTCGAATAAGCAGAAGCAGAAGCACCAGGAGAAGCAGCAGAAGAAGAAGGAGAAGGCGAAAGAGAAGGATTAGGAGTAGGAGAAGCAAAAGGATAAGCAGAAGCAGAAAGAGACGCAGAAGGAGAAGCCGCACGAGCAGTAGGAGAAGCAGAAGAAACAGAAGACGCAGAAGCAGAATGAGAAGCAGAAGGAGAAATTGAAGCAGAAGCAGAAGGAGAAGCAGAAGCAGAAGCAGAAGGATAAGCAGAAGAAGGAGAAGGAGAAGCAGAAAAAGAAGCAGAACGAGAAGCAGGAGAAGCAGAAACAGAAAAAACAGAAGAAGGAGAAGAAGCAGAAGCAGGAGAAGCAGAAGCAGAAGAAGCCGAAGAAGCAGAAGCAGAACCTGAAGCAGAAGGAGAAGCAGTAGAAGCAGAAGAAGCAGAATCTGGAGAAGCAGAAGGAGAAGCAGAAGGAAAAGCAGAAGAACGAGAAGGAGAAGGAGAAACAGAAGGAGAAGCAGAAAGAGAAGCAGAAGAAGGAGCAGAAGAAGGAGCAGGAGAAGGAAAAGCAGCAGCAGAAGCAGAAAGAGCTTCAGAAGGAGAAGCAGGAGATGCAGAAACAGGAGAAGCAGAAGCAGAAGAAACAGGAGAAGGACAAGAAGCAGAAGCAGAAGGAGAAGCAGAAACAGAAGGAGAAGCAGAAAGAGAAGGTGGGGAAGCAGAAGAAGCAGAAGCCGGAGAAGCAGAAGCATAAGAATCCGAAGAAGCAGAAGCAGAACCTGAAGCAGAAGGAGAAGCAGGAGAAGCAGAAGAAGCAGAATCTGGAGAAGCAGAATGAGAAGCTGAAGGAGAAGCAGAAGCAGAAAGAGAATCAAAAGCAGAAGGAGAAGCAGAAGAAACAGAAGAATAGAAGCAGTAGCCGTTGTAGCAGAAGCAGAAGGAGAAGCCGAAGGAAAAGCAGAACAAGAAGGAGAAGGAGAAACAGAAGGAGAAGCAGAAGGAGAAGCAGAAAGAGAAGCAAGTAAAGCAGAAGAAGAAGAAGCACAAGGAGAATCAGAAGGAGAAGCAGAAGAAGGAGAAGGAGAAGCAGAAGCAGAAGAAGATGCAGAAGGAGAAGCAGGAGAAGCAGAAGAAGCAGAAGCAGAAGGAGAAGCAGGAAAAGCAGAAGAATTAGAAGTAAAAGGAGAAGTAAAAGAAGGAGGAGGAGAAGGAGAATCAGAAGCAGAAGCATAAGGACAAGCACAAGCAGAAGGAGATGCAGAAGGAGAAGCAGGAGAAGCAGAAGAAACAGAAGCTGAAGGAGAAGCAGAAGTAGGAGAAGGAGAAGGAGGAGAAACAGAAGCAGAAAGAGAAGCCGAAGCGGAATGAGAAGCAGAAAGAGAAGCAAGAGAAGCACAAGAAGCAGAAGCAGGAGAAGCCGAAAGAGAAGCAGAAGAAGCAGAAACAGAAGCAGAAGTAGAAGCAGAAGTAGAAGGCGAAGCAGCAGAAGAAGTAGAACCAGAAATTCAGGCAGGAGAAACAGAAGAAGCAGAAGCAGAAAGAGAAGCAAAAAGAGAAGCAGAAGGAGAAGTAGAAGAAGCAGCAGAAGGAGAAGCAGCAGAAGAAGCAGAAAAACAAGCAGGAGAAGCAGAAGCAGAAAGAGAAGTAGAAGCAGCAGAAGCAGAAGAAGAAGCAGTAGAAGCATAAGAAGCAGAAGCAGGAGAAGCAGAAGCAGAACAAGAAGAAGCATAAGAAGCAGAAGCAGAAGCAAAGGGAGAAACACAAGGAGGAAAAGGAGCAGCAGAATGTGAAGCAGAAGGAGATGGAGAAGCAGAAAGAGAAGCAGAAACAGAAGGAGAAGAAGAAGGATTAGTTGGAGAATCAGAAGAAGCAGAAGCAGAAAGAGAAGCAGAACCAGAAGGAGAAGCAGAAGGAGGAAAGGAGAAGGAGAAGGAAGGGCAGCAGAAGCAATAGGAGAAGCAGAAGGAGAAGCAGAAGCAGAATGAGAAGCAGAAAGAGAAGCAGTAGAAGCAGAAGAAGCAGGAAAAGCAGAAGCAGACGAAAGAAAAGAAGATGAAGAAGAAGAAGAAGAAGAAGAAGAAGAAGAAGAAGAAGAAGAAGAAGAAGAAGAAGAAGAAGAAGAAGAAGAAGCATAAGGAGAAGTGTAAGGAGCAGCAGTAGAAGCAGAAGGAGAATCAGGAGAAGCAGAAGCAGAAGAAAAAGAATAAGCAAAATAAGCAGAAGAAGAAGAATTGGGAGAAGCAGAAGAAGGAGAAGGAGCAGCAGATGGAGAAGCAGAAGCAGAAAGAGAAGCAGAAACAGAAGGAGAACAAGAAGGAGAAGCAGGAGAATCTGAAGAAGCAGAAGTAGAAGCAGAAAGAGGAGAAGAAGGAGAAGCAGAAGTAGAATCAGAAGAAACAGAAGAAGAAGCAGAAGAAACAGAAGCAAAAGAAACAGAAGAAGGAGAAGAGCAGAAGCAGAAGCAGAAAGAGAAGCAGAAAGAGAAGCAGGAGAAGTAGAAGAAGCAGAAGCAGAAGAAACAGGAGAAGCCGAAGAAGCAGAAGCAGAATCTGAAGCAGGAGAAACAGAAGAAGCACAATCTGAAGAAGAAGCAGAAGAAACAGAAATAGTACATTAAGCAGAAGCAGAAGCAGCAGGAAAAGCGGAAGAAAAAGAAGGAGAAGGCGAAAGAGAAGGATTAGGAGTAGGAGAAGCAAAAGGATAAGCAGAAGCAGAAAGAGACGCAGAAGAAGAAGCAGCACGAGAAGTAGGAGAAGCAGGAGAAGCAGAAGAAGCAGAATCTGGAGAAGAAGAAGGAGAACCAGAAGGAGAAGCAGAAGCAGAAAGAGAAGCAAAAGCAGAAGGAGAAGCAGAAGGAGAAGCAGAAGAAACAGAAGAAGCAGAGGCAGTAGCAGAAGAAGCAAAAGATGCAAAAGCAGAAGGAGAAGCACAAGGAAAAGCAGAAGAACGGGAAGGAGAAGTAGAAACAGAAGGAGAAGCAGAAAGAGAAGCAGAAGAAGGAGCAGGAGACGGAAAAGCAGCAGGAGAAGCAGAAAGAGCAGCAGAAGGAGAAGCAGGAGATACAGAAACAGGAGAAGCAGAAGTAGAAGAATCAGGAGAAGGACAAGAAGCGGAGCAGAAGGAGAAGCAGAAACAGAAGGAGAAGCAGAAAGAGAAGGAGGGGAAGCAGAAGAAGCAGAAGCAGGAGAAGCAGAAGCAGAAGAATCCGAAGAAGCAGAAGCAGAACCTGAAGAAGAAGGAGAAGCAGAAGAAGCAGAATCTGGAGAAGGAGAATGAGAAGGTGAAGGAGAAGCAGAAGTGGAAAGAGAATCAAAAGCAGAAGGAGAAGCAGAAGAAACAGAAGAAGCAGAAGCAGTAGCAGTTGCAGCAGAAGGAGAAGGAGAAGCAGAAGGAAAAGCAGAAGAACGAGAAGGATAAGGAATAACAGAAGCAGTAGCAGAATGAGAATCATAAGGAGAAGCAGAAGAAGCAGAAGGAGAAGTGTAGGAGAAGCAGAAGCAGAAGAAGAAGCATAAGGACAAGCACAAGGAGAAGGAGATGCAGAAGGAGAAGCAGAAAAAGCAGAAGCAGAAAAAGAAATAGAAGTAGGAGAAGGAGAAGGAAGAGCAGCAGCAGCAATAGGAGAAGCAGAAGGAGAAGCAGAAGCAGAATGAGAAGCAGAAAGAGAAGCAGTAGAAGCAGAAGAAGCAGGAAAATCATGAGCAGAAGAAAGAGAAGAAGAAGAAGAAGAAGAAGAAGAAGAAGAAGAAGAAGAAGAAGAAGAAGAAGAAGAAGAAGAAGAAGAAGAAGAAGAAGAAGAAGAAGAAGGAGAAGGAGAAGCATAAGGAGAAGCAGTATAAGCAGAAGAAGCAGAAGCAGGAGAAGCAGAAGCATAAGAAAAGGAATAAGAATGAGAAGAAGAATCAGAGGAAGAAGGAGAAGGAGCAACAGAAGGAGAAGCAGAAGGAGAAGCAGAAGAAGGAGAAGCAGAAGCAGAAGAAGCAGCAGAAGGAGAAGCAGAAGCAGCAAAAGATGCAGAAGGAGAAGCAGTAGAAGCAGAAGAAGCAGAAGCAGAAGGAGAAGCAGAAGTAGGAGAAGAAGAAGGAGGAGGAAGGGCAGCAGAAGCAATAGGAGAAGCATTAGGAGAAGCAGAAGCAGAATGAGAAGCAGAAAGAGAAGCAGTAGAAGCAGAAGAAGCAGAAAATCTGAAGCTGTTGTAAGAGGAGGTGATGTAGAAGTAGAAGATGAAGTAGATGATGTAGTAGATGAAGAAGAAGAAGAAGAAGAAGAAGAAGAAGAAGAAGAAGAAGAAGAAGAAACATCAGCATAAGGAGAAGCATAAGGAGAAGCATAAGGAGAAGCAGTAGAAGCAGAAGAAGCAGAAGCAGGAGAAGCAGAAGCAGAAGAAAAAGAATAAGCAAAAGAAGCAGAAGCAGAAGCAGTGGGAGAAGCAGAAGAAGAAAAGGAGAAGGAGAAGCAGAAGGAGAAGCAGAAGCAGAAAGAGAATCAGAAACAGAAGGAGAACAAGAAGGAGAAGCAGAAGAAGCAGAAGTAGAAGCAGAAAGAGGAGAAGAACGAGAAGCAGAAGTAGAATCAGAAGAAACAGAAGAAGAAGAAGAAGAAACAGAAGCATAAGAAACAGAAGAAGGAGAAGAGCAGAAGCAGAAGCAGAAGGAGAAGCAGTAGCAGAAGGAGAAGCAAAAGAGAAGCAGGAGAAGCAGAAGAAGCAGGAGAAGCAGAAGCAGAAGAAACAGGAGAAGCCCAATAAGCAGAAGCAGAATCTGAAGCAGGAGAAACAGAAGAAGCACAATCTGAAGCAGAAGCAGAACAAACAGAAATAGTAGAATAAGCAGAAGCAGAAGCAGCAGGAGAAGCAGAAGAAGAAGACGTCGAAGGCGAAAGAGAAGGATTAGGAGTAGGAGAAGAAAAAGGATAAGCAAAAGCAGAAAGAGACGCAGAAGGAGAAGCAGCAAGAGAAGTAGGAGAAGCTGGAGAAGCAGAAGCAGAAGAAACAGAAGACGCAGAAGCAGATTGAGAAGCAGAAGGAGAAATTGAAGCGGAAGCAGAATCAGAAGGAGAAGAAGAAGCAGAAGGAGAAGCAGAAGAAGGAGAAAGAGAAGCAGAAAGAGAAGCAGAAAGGGAAGTAGAACGAGAAGCAGGAGA
>NW_012293889.1:0-6214 GCF_000151885.1 Dipodomys ordii | reverse complement strand
TCACCCCCACTGTGTCTAGCTGTGTCCCCCGCTGTGTCCCGCTGTGTCCCCGCTGTGTCCCGTTGTGTCACGCTGTGTCCCTGCTGGGACACGTTGTGTCCCGCTGTGTCCCCGCTGTGTCCCACTGTGTCCCGCTGTGTCCCCCGTTGTGTCCCGCTATGTCCCTGCAGAGTCACCGCTGTTTCCCGCTGTGTCCCGCTGTGTTCCGTGGTGTCCCGCTCTGCCCCCTCTATGTCCCCGCTTTGTCCCCGCTGTGTCCCGCTGTGTCCCGCTGTTTCCCCCGCTGTTTCCTGTTGTGTCCCCAGCTGTGTACTCTGCTGTGTCCTTCTGTGCCACACTGTGTCCCTTGGTGTCCTGCTTTGTCCCCCGCTGTGTCCCCTGCTGAGTTTCCGCTGTGTCCCCGCTGTGTCCCAATGTGTCCTCGCTGTGAACTAGTTGTGTCACACTCTGTCTCCAGCTCTGTCCCCGCTGTGTCTCACGCTCTGTCCCCGCAGTGTCCCACTGTGTCCCGCTGTGTCCCGCTGTGTCCCTTTGTGTCCCCAGCTCTGTAACCCGCTGTGTAATGCTGTGTCCCCGCAGTATCGATGCTGTGTCCCGCTGGGTCCCGCTGTGTCCTCACTGTGTTCCCAGTTGTGTCCCGCTGTGTCCCCCGCTGTGTCCCCTGCTGTGTCCTGCTGTGTCCCCCGCTGTGTCCCGTTGTGTCCCGCTGTGTCCCCCGCTGTGTCCCTGCTGTGTCCATGCTGTGTCCCCGCTGTGTCCCGTTGTGTCCCGCTGTGTCCCCCGCTGTGTCCCTGCTGTGTCCATGCTGTGTCCCCGCTGTGTTCCGCTGTGTCTCGCTGTGTCTTTGCTGTGTCCCACACTGTTTTCCGCTGTGTCCTCGCTGTGTCCCGTTGTGTCCCCAGCTGTGTACCATGCTGTGTCCCGCTGTGTCCCCGCTGTATCGACGCTGGGTCCTGCTGGGTCCCGCAGTGTCCTCGCTGTGTCCCCCGCTGTGTCCCGCTGTGTCCCACACTGTGTCCCGCTGTGTCTACTGTTGTGTCCCCGCTGTGTCCCGCAGTGTCCATGCTTTGTTGTTGCGCTGTGTCCTCGCTTTGTTCCCCGCTCTGTCCTGCTGTGTACCCCTCTGTGTCCCCCGCTGTGTCCCTACTGTGTCCCTGCTTTGTCAGGATGTGTCGCGCTGTGTACTGCTGTGTCCCCCGCTGAGTCCCGCTGTGTCCCCGCTGTGTCCCAATGTGTCCTCACTGTGTCCTCGTTGTGTCACCCTCTGTCTCCCGCTCTGTCCCTGCTGTGTCTCACGCTTTGTCCACGCAGTGTCCCACTGTGTCCCGCTGTGACCCTCTGTTTCCCCCACTGTGTCCCTTTGTGTCCCCAGCTGTGTAACCCGCTGTGTAACGCTGTGTCCCTGCAGTATCGATGCTGTGTCCCGCTGGGTCCTGCTGTGTCCTCGCTGTGTTCCCAGTTGTGTCCCGCTCTGTCCCCCCGCAGTGTCCCCGCTGTGTCCTGCTGTTTCCCCCGCTGTGTCCCGTTGTGTCCCGCTGTGTCCCCCGCTGTGACCTGCTGTGTCCCACGCTGTGTCCCGCTGTGTCACGCTGTGTCCCGCTGTGTCCTCACTGTGTCCCACGCTGTGTTCTGCTGTGTCCTCACTGTGTCCCCGCTATGTCCCGCTGTGTCCCGCTGTGTCCTCGCTGTGTCCCGCTCTGTGTCCCGCTGGGTCCCCCGCTGTATCCCGCTTTGTCCCGCTGTGTCCCACTGTGCACTTCTGTGTCCCCCGCTGAGTCCCGCTGTGTCCCTGCTGTGTCCCGCTGTGTCCCACCTGTGTCTCCCGCTGTTTCTGTCTGTGTCCCGCTGTGTCCCCTGCTGTGTCCCGCTGTGTCCCCCGCTGTGTCCTGCTGTGTCCACTGCTGTGACCCTGCTGTGTCATGCTGTGTCCCGCTGCATCCCACGCTGTGTCCCGCTGTGTCCCCCGCTGTGTCCCGCAGTGTCCCCACTGTGTCCCGCTGTGTTCCACTGTGACCCGTGGTGTCCTGATTTGTCCCCCGCTGTGTCCCCTGCTGAGTCCCCTCTGTTTCCCCGCTGTCTCCCGCTGTGTCCTCGCTGTGTCCTACGCTGTCTCCCGTTTTGTCCCAAGCTGTGTCCCGTTGTGTCCCCGCTGTATCGAAGCTGGGTCCCGCTGTGTCGAAGCTGTGTCCCGCTGTGTCCCGCTGTGTCCCGCTGTGTCCTCGCTGTGTTCCCCTCTGTGTCCCGCTGTATCCCCCTCTCTGACACACGCTGTGTAACACTGTGTCCCGCTGTGTCCCCCGCTGTGCCCTGCAGTGTCCCGCTCTGTCCCGCTGTGTCCTCACTGTGTCACACTGTGTCATGCTGTGTCCCCCACTGTTTCCCATGCTGTGTCCGGCTGTGTACCCCACTGTATCCCACTCTGTCCCCCTCTGTTTCCCGCTGTGTCCCCCGCTGTGTTCCACTGTGTCCCCGCAGTGTCACTGCTGTTTCCTGCTGTGTCCCGCTGTGTTCCGTGGTGTCCCTCTTTGTCTCCCGGTGTGTCCCCCGCTGTGTCCCGCTGTGTCCGACTGTGTCCCGCTCTGTCCCCGCTGTGCCCCGCTGTGTGCCCGCTGTGTCCCGCTGTGTCCCCCGCTTTGTCCTGCTGTGTCCCCGCAGTGTCCCGCTGTGTCCCACTGTGTCACACTGTGTCCCGTGGTGTCCCTCTTTGTCCCCCGCTGTGTCCACCGCTGAGTCCCCTCTTTGTGGCCGCTGTGTGCTGCTGTGTCCTCGCTGTGTCCCCCGCTGTCTCCCGCTTTGTCCCCCGCTGAGTCCCCTCTGTGTCGCCGCTGTGTCCCCCTGTGTCCTCGCTGTGTCCCCTGCTGTCTCCCGCTTTGTCTCACGCTGTGTTCCGCTGTGTCCCGCTGTGTCCCCAGCTGTGTCCCGCTGTGTACCCTGCTGTGTCCTGCTATGTTCCTGCAGTGTCCCCGCTGTGTCCCGCTGTGTCCCGCAGTGTCCCCCAAGCTGTGTACCCCACTGTACCCCACTGTGTTCCGCGTGTCCCGCTGGGTCCCGCTGTGTCCCGCTGTGTCCTCCCTTTGTCCAACGCTGTGTCCCGCTGTGTCTACTGCTGTGTCCCCGCTGTGTCCCGCTGGGTCCAGCTGGGTCCCTACTGTATCCACGTTGGGTCCCGCTGGGTCCTGGTCTGTCATCCCTGTGTCCCCCGCTGTGTACCGCTCTGTCCCCCTCTGTGTCTCTGCTGTGTCCCCGCTGTGTCCCGCTTTGTCCCGCTGTATACTGCTGTGTCCCCCGCTGAATCACGCTGTGTCCCAATGTGTCCCAATGTGTCCTCGCTCTGTCCCCCGCTGTGTCCCGCTGTGTCCTCCCTTTGTCCCCTGCGGTGTCCCGCTGTGTCCCGCTGTGTCCCCCGCTGTGTCCCCCGCTATGTCCCGCTGTGTCCCCCGCTGTGTCCCACTGTGTCCTTGCTGTGTCCCATGCTGTGTGCCACTGCGTCCTTGCTGTGTCCCCCGCTGTGTCCCGCTGTGTCCTGCTGTGTCACGCTGTTTCCCCGCTGCGTCCCAGCTGTGTCCCTCTGTGTACCCCGCTGTGACCAGCTTTGTCCCCGCTGTGTCTCGCTGTGTCCCACGCTCTGTCCCCCACTGTGTCCTGCTCTGTCCCCCTCTGTGTCCCGCTGTGTCCCCCGCTGTGTCCCACTGTGTCCACGCAGTATCACTGCTGTTTCCTGCTGTGTCCCGCTGTGTTCCCTGGTGTCCCTCTTTGTCTCCCGCTGTGTCCCCCGCTGAGACCCCGCTGTGTCAACGCTGTGTCCTGCTGTGTCCTCGCTGTGTCCCCCGCTGTCTCCAGCTCTGTCCCCCGCTGTGTCTCACGCTTTTTCCCCGCTGTGTCCCACTGTGTCCCGCTGTGTCCCGCTGTGCCCGCACTGTGACCCGTTGTGTCCACAGCTGTGTACCACGCTGTGTAACGCTGTGTGCCCGCTGTATCGACGCTGTGTCCCGCTGTGTCCTCGCTGTGTCCCCTGCTGTGTCCTGCTGTGTTCCCGCTGTGTCCCAAGCTGTTTCCCGCTGTGTCCCGCTGTGTGCCCCGCTGTGTCCCACTATGTTCTCGCAGTGTCCCCGCTGTGTCCCCGCTGTGTCCTCGCTGTGTTCCCGGCTGTGTCCCGCTGTGTCCCCCGCTGTGTCTCGCTGTGTCTACTGCTGTGTCCCCACTGTGTCCCACTGTGTCCCGCTGTGTCCTCGCTGTTTCCCACGCTGTGTTCTGCTGTGTCCTCGCTGTGTCCCCCGCTGTGTCCCGCTGTGTCCCACTGTGTCCTCGCTGTGTCCCCCTCTGTGTACCGCTGTGTCCCCTGCCGTGTCCGGCTGTGTCCCGCTGTGTCCCGCTGTGTCCCGCTTTGTCCCCCACTGTGTCCCGCTGGGTCCCCGCAGTGACCCCGCTGTGTCCCGCTGTGTCCCACTGTGTCCCGTGGTTTCCCGCTTTTTCCCCCGCTGTGTCCCCGGTTGAGTCCCGCTGTGTCCCCACTGTGTCCAATCTGTGTCCCCCGCTGTGTCCTGCTCTGTTCCCCACTGTGTCTCCCGTTTTGTCCCCGCTGTGCCCCGCTGTGTCCCGCTGTGTCCCGCTGTGTCCCCCAATGTGTCCCGTTGTGTCTACTGCTGTGTCCCCACTGTGTCCCGCTGTGTCTCGCTGTGTCCCGCTGTGTCCCCGCTGTGTCCTCGCTGTGTTCCCCGCTGTGTCCCGCTGTGTCCCCCGCTGTGTCTCGCTGTGTCTACTGCTGTGTCCCCACTGTGTCCCGCTGTGTCTCGCTGTGTCCCGCTGTGTCCTCGCTGTTTCCCACGCTGTGTTCTGCTGTTTCCTCGCTGTGTCCCCCGCTGTGTCCCGCTGTGTCCCACTGTGTCCTCGTTGTGTCCCCCTCTGTGTCCCGCTGTGTCCCCCACCGTGTCCGGCTGTGTCCCGCTGTGTCCCGCTGTGTCCCGCTGTGTCCCCCACTGTGTCCCGCTGGGTCCCCGCAGTGACCCCGCTGTGTCACGCTGTGTCCCACTGTGTCCCGTGGTGTCCCGATTTTTCCCCCGCTGTGTCCCCGGCTGAGTCTCACTGTGTCCCCACTGTGTCCTCTCTGTGTCCCCCGCTGTGTCCTGCTCTGTTCCCCACTGTGTCTCCCGTTTTGTCCCCGCTGTGCCCCGCTGTGTCCCGCTGTGTCCCGCTGTGTCCCCCACTGTGTCCCGTTGTGTCATCAGCTGTGAACCCCGCTGTGTCCCGCTGTGCTCCCGCTGTATCGACACTTTGTCCCGCTGAGTCCTGCTGTGTCCTCTCTGTGTTCCCCACTGTGTCCAGCTGTGTCCCACGCTGTGTCCCGCAGTGTCCCCCGCTGAGTCCCACTGTGTCACGCTGTGTCCCTCTGTGTCCCCGCTCTATAGACGCTGTGTCCCGCTGGGTCCCGCTGTGTCCTCTCTTTGTTCTCCGCTGTGTCCCGTTGTGTCCCCCGCTGTGTCTCTTGCTGTGTCCCTCTGTGTCCCGGCTGTGTCCGGCTGTGTCTTGCTGTGTCCCCTGCTGTGTCCTTGCTGTGTCCCCGCTGTGTCCCGATGTGTCCCACAGTGTCCCCAGCTGAGTCCCGCTGTGTCACCGCTGTGTCCCGCTGTGTCCTCGCTGTGTCCCCCACTGTGTCACGCTTTGTCCCTGCTGTGTCCCCCGCTGTGTCCTGCTTTGTCCCCGCTGTGTCCCGCTGTGTCCTCGCTGTGTCCCCCGCTGTGTCCCGCTGTGTCCCTGCAGGTTCACCGCTGTTTCACGCTGTGTCCTGCTGTGTCTCGCTGTCTCCCGCTGTGTCCTCACTTTGTCCCATGCTGTGTTCCGCTGTGTCCTAAAACAGTGTCCCCCGCTGTGTCCCGCTGTGTCCCCCGCTGTGCTCCGCAGTGTGACGCTGTGTCCTGCTGTGTCCTTGCTGTGTCCCACTGTGTCCCCGCTGTTTCCCCGCTGGGTCCTGCTGTGTCCCGCTGTGTCCCGCTGTGTCCCCAGCTGTGTACCACGGCTGTGTCTCGCAGTGTCCCCGCAGTATCTACACTGTGTCCCACTTGATTCCAGCTGAATCATCACTGTGTTCCCCGACGATGTCCCACTGATTACACCTCCTGTGTCCCCCCGATATAACCCACTGTGTACATCAATGTACAGCTGTGGCACCCCTTTAAACCTCGCTGAGTACTAGCAGAAATACTAAAGAGACACCACA
>NW_012293888.1:0-6214 GCF_000151885.1 Dipodomys ordii | reverse complement strand
CAGTGAGGACACAGCGGGTCACAGCGGGACACAGCGTGGGACAAAGCAGGAGACAGCGGGGGCCACAGCGAGGACACAGCTGGACACAGCAGGGTACACAGCAGGACACAGCGGGAGACACAGAAGGGTACACAGCGGGACACAGCGAGAAACACAGAGAGGTCACAGCGGGGACCAAAGCAGGACAACACGGGACACAGTGTGACACAGTAGGACACAGCGGGGACACTGCAGGGGCCCAGCGGGACAAAGCGGGCGACACAGTGGGACACAGTGGGAACACAGCGGGGGACACAGCGGGGGACAGCAGGGGACAGAGAGGGGACAAAGCGGGACACAGCGGGGACACTGCTGGACACAGCGGGGTACACAGCCCGACACAGAGGGCACACAGTGGGGACACAGTGAGGGACACAGCGGGACACAGCGGGTCACAGCGGGGGACACAGCGGGACACAGCGGGACACAGCGGGGGCCACAGCGGAACACAGCGTGGGACATATCGAGGACACAGCGTTACACAGCGGGACACAGCGGGACACAGCAGGGACACAGCAGGGACACAGCGGGGGACACAGTGAGGACACAGCGGGACACAGCGGGGACACTGCGGGAACATAGCGGGACACAGCGGGGAAATAGCGGGACACAGCGGGACACAGCAGGGGACACAGAGTGGTACACAGCAGGACACAGCTGGAAACATAGCGAGGTCACAGCGGGGGAAAAAGCGGGACAACACGGGACACAGTTTGACACAGCGGGACAGAATGGTGACCCAGCAGGGGCAAAGCGGGACAAAGCAGGGACACAGCGAGACACAGCGGGACACCGCGGGGGACACAGCGGGGGACAGCAGGGGACAGTGGACACAGCGGGACACAGCGGGGACACAGCTGGACACAGCGGGGTACACAGAGGGACACAGCGGGCACACACTGGGGACACAGCGGGACACAGCGGAACTCAGCGGGAGACACAGCAGTACACAGCAGGACACAGTGGGACACACCGGGGAGACAGCAGGGACACAGTGGAGGACAAAGCGGGACAGAGCGGGTCAGAGCGGGGGACACAGCCGGACACAGCCGGAGACACAGAGGGGTACACAGTGGGACACAGCGGGGGACACAGCGAGGACACAGCGGAACACAGCGGGACACAGCGTCGATACAGTGGGGACAGAGAGGGTCACAGCAAGGACACAGCGGGAAACAGCGGGACACAGCGGGGGACACAGCGGGACACAGCGGGGACACAGCGGGGACTCAGCGGGGGACACAGCGGGACAGAGCGGGGGACACAGCGAGACACGGCGGGGACAAAGCTGGACACAGCGGGGTACACAGAGGGACACAGCAGGGACACAGCGGGGAAACAGCGTGACACAAAAGGACACAGCGAGACACAGCGGGGGACACAGCGAGGACACAGCTGCACACAGTGGGGGACACAGCAAGGACAGAGCGGGACACAGCGGTACACAGAGGGACACAGCGGGGAACACAGGAAGGACACAGCGGTACACAGAGGGGGACAGAGCGAGGACACATTGGGACACAGCGGGACTCAGCGAGGGACACAGCAGTACACAGCGGGACACAGCGGGACACAGCGGGGAAACAGCAGGGACACAGCAGTACACAGCGGGACACAGCGGGGGGACACAGAGGGGTACACAGCGGGACACAGCGGGGAAAAAAGTGAGGCCACAGCAGAACACAGCGTGGGACACAGCGAGGACACAGCGGGACACAGCGGGACACAGCAGGGACAAAGCAGTAGACACAGCGGGACACAGTGGCGGACACAGCGGGACACAGCGTGGGACACAGGGAGGACACAGCGGGACCCAGCGGGACCCAGCGTCGATACTGCTGGGACACAGCGGGACACAGCGAGGTACACAGCTGGGGACACAACGGGACACAGCGGGGAACACAGGGAGGACATAGCGGGACCCAGCGGGACCCAGCGTCGTTACTGCGGGGACACAGCGGGACACACCGGGGTCCACAGCTAGGGACACAACGGGACACTGCGGGGGACACAGAGAGGACAAAGCGGGAAAGAGCGGTACACAGCGGGGACACTGCGGGAACATAGTGGGACACAGCGGGGTACACAGCGGGATACAGCGGTGACACAGAGGGGACTCAGCGGGACAAATTGGGGGACACAGCGGCACACAGCGGGACACAGCGGGGGACACAGCAGGGGACAGAGGAGACAGAGAGGGGCGAAAGCGAGACACAGCGGAGATACAGCTGGACACAAAGGAGTACACAGCAGGACACAGCGGGCACACAGCGGGACACAGCAGGGACCGAGCTGGACATAGCGGGACACAGCGAAACACAGCATGGGACACAGCGGGACACAGCGGGGGACCCAGCGAGGACACAGCGGGATACAGCGGGGGACACAGCTGGGGACACAGAGGGACACAGCGGGGAACACAGCGAGGACACAACGGGACCCAGCAGGACACAGAGTCGATACAGCGGGGACACAGGGTTACACAGCGTGGTACCCAGCTGTGGACACAACGGGACAGAGTGGGGGCACAGCGAGACACAGCGGGACACAGCGAGGACACAGCGGGACACATTGGTGACACAGCGGGGAAAACAGCAGGACACAGCAGCGGACACAGCGGGGGACACAGCGCGACACAGCAAGACATAGCATGGACACAGCAGTAGACACATCGGGACATAGCGGGGGACACAGCTGGGGACACAACGGGACACAGCGGTGGACACAGCGAGGACAAAGCAGGACCCACCGGGACCCAGCGGGGGACACAGCGAGGACACAGCAGGACACAGTGGGGGACACAGCGAGGACAAAGCGGGGGACACAGCGGGACACAGCGGGGAACACAGCGAGGACACAGCGGGACCCAGCGGGACACAGCGTCGATACAGCAGGCACACAGCGTTACACAGCGTGGTACTCAGCTGTGGACACAACGGGACACAGTGGGGGCACAGCCGGACACAGCGGGACACAGTGGGACACAGCGTTGACAAAGCGTGAGACACAGCGTGGGACAGAGTGGGAGACATCGGGGGAAACAGCGAGGACACAGCGGGACACAGCGGTGAAACAGCAGGGACTCAGCGGGGGACACAGCGGGAGACAAAGAGGGACACCACGGAACACAGCGGGACACAGCGGGAAACAGCAGTGACCCTGCGGGGACACAGTGGGACACAGCGGGGGACAAAGCGGGACACAGAGGAGGACAGAGCGGGACACAGTGGGGGACAGAGCGTGGGACACAGCGAGACACAGTGGGGACAAAGCTGGACACAGCGGGGTACACAGAGGGACACAGCGGGGATGCAGCGGGGAAACAGCGTGACACAGCAGGACACAGCGTGACACAGTGGGGGACACAGCGAGGACACAGCGGCACAAAGCCTGGGACACAGCAGGACACAGTGGGACACTGCGGGGGACACAGCGGGACATAGCGGGGGACACAGCGGGGGACACAGCGGGACACAGCGGGGGCTCAGGGAGGACACAACGGGACACAAGGGGGACAGAGCGAGGACACATTGGGACACAGCGGGACCCAGTGGGACCCAGCGTCGATACAGCAGGGACACGCGGAACACAGTGGGGTACACAGCTGGGGACACAGCGAGGACAAAGCGGGACACAGCGGGTCACAGCGGGGACACTGCGGGAACATAGCAGGACACAGCAGGGTACACAGCGGGACACAGCTGGGGACACAGCGGGCACACAGTGGGCCACAGCGGAACACAGCGTGAGACAAAACGGGAGACAGCAGGGGACACAGCGAGGACACAGGGGGACACAGCGGCGACACAGAGGGGACTCAGCGGGGGACACAACGTGGGACAAAGTGGGACACCACGGGACACAGTGTTACACAGCGGGACACAGCGGGGACACTGCGGGACACAGCAGGAAAAAGCGGGGGACACAGCGGACACAGCGGGGGACACTGCTGGGGACAGCGGAGACAGAGAGTGGCCACAGCGAGACACAGCGGTGACACAGCTGGACACTGCGGGGTACAGAGCGGTACACAGCGGGCACACAGCGGGGACACACCGGGACACAGCGGGACACAGCGGGGACACAGTGGGACACAGCGGGACAAAGTGGAGACACAGCGGGACACAGCAGGCACACAGCGGGGACACAGCGGACACAGCAGGACACAGCGGGGGACACAGCGGGACACATTGGGGGACCCAGTGAGGACACAGCGGGACACAGCAGGGGACACAGCGAGGACAGAGCGGGGGACACAGCAGGGGACAAAGCGGGACACAGCGGGGAACACAGCGAGGACACAACGGGACACAGCGGGGGACACAGCGAGGACACAGCGGGGGACACAGCGGGACACAGTGGGGAACACAGCGAGGACACAACGGCACCCAGCAGGACACAGTGTCGATACAGCGGGGACACAGGGTTACACAGCGTGGTACCCAGCTGTGGACACAACGGGACAGAGTGGGGGCACAGCGAGACACAGCAGGACACAGCGAGGACGCAGCGGGACACATTGGTGACACAGCGGGGAAAACAGCAGGACAAAGCAGCGGACACAGCCGGGGACACAGCGCGACACAGCAAGACATAGCATGGACACAGCAGTAGACACATCGGGACATAGCGGGGGACACAGCTGGGGACACAACGGGACACAGCGGTGGACACAGCGAGGACACAGCAGGACCCACCGGGACCCAGCGGGGGACACAGCGAGGACACAGCAGGACACAGTGGGGGACACAGCGGGACACAGCGGGGAACACATCGAGGACACAGCGGGACCCAGCGGGACACAGCGTCGATACAGCGGGCACACAGCGTTACACAGCGTGGTACTCAGCTGTGGACACAACGGGACACAGTGGGGGCACAGCCGGACACAGCGGGACACAGTGGGACACAGCGTTGACAAAGCGTGAGACACAGCGAAGGACAGAGCGGGAGACAGCGGGGAACACAGCGAGGACACAGCGGGACACAGCGTCGATACAGCGGGGACACAGCGTTACACAGCGTAGTACACATCTGTTTACACAACGGGACACAGTGGGGGCACAGCCGGACACAGCGGGACACAGTGGGACAAAGCGTGAGACACAGCAGGGGACAGAGAGGGAGACAGCAGGGGACACAGCGAGGAAACAGCGGGACACAGCGGTGACACAGCGGTGACTCAGCGGGGGACACAGCGGGACACAGCGGGGGACACAGCGGGACACAGTGGGGGACACAGCGAGGACCCAGCGGGACCCAGCGGGACACAGCGTAGATACAGCGGGCACACAGCATTACACAGCGTGGTACACAGCTGTGGACACAACGAAATACAGTGGGGGCACAGCGGGACACAGCGGGACACAGTGGGACACAGCGGGGATAAAGCGTCAGACACAGCGAGGGACAGAGCGGGAGACAGTGGGGGACACAGCGAGGACACAGCGGGACACAGCGGGGACTCAGCGGGGGACACAGCGGGAGACAAAGAGGGACACCACGGAACACAGCGGGACACAGCGGGTAACAGCAGTGACCCTGCGGGGACACAATGGGACACAGCTGGGGACACAGCGGGACACAGAGGGGGACAGAGCGGGAAACAGAGGGGGACAGAGCATGGGACACAGCGAGACACAGCAGGGACAAAGCTGGACACAGCGGGGCACACAGAGGGACACAGCGGAGACCCAGCAGGGAAACAGCGTGACACAGCAGGACACAGCAGGACACAGCGGGGGACACAGCAGTACACAGCAGGACAAAGCGGGACACAGCGGGGACACAGCAGAGACACAGCGGGGGACACAGCGGGACAGAGTGGGGTACACAGCTGGGGACACAGCGAGGACACAGCGGGACACAGCGGGACACAGCGGGGACACTGCGGGAACATAGAAGGACACAGCGGGGTAGACAGCAGGACACAGCGGGACACAGCTGGGGACACAGCGGGGACACAGCGGGACACAGCGGAACACAGCGGGAGACAAAGCGGTAGACAGTGGGGCACACAGCGAGGACACAGGGGGACACAGAGGCGACACAGAGGGGACTCAGCGGGGGACACAGCGTGGGACAAAGTAGGACATCACAGGACACAGTGTTACACAGCGGGACACAGCGGGGACACTGTGGGACACAGCAGGAAAAAGCGGGGGACACAGAGGGA
>NW_012293887.1:0-6215 GCF_000151885.1 Dipodomys ordii | reverse complement strand
GCTGTGTCCTCGCTGTGTACCCAGGTGTGTACCCCACTCTGTCCCGCTGTGTCCCCCGCTGTGTCTCTGCTGTGTCCCCGCTGTGTCCCGCTTTGTCCTGCTGTGTACTGCTGTGTCCCCCGCTGTGTCCCGCTGTGTCCTGCTGTGTCCCCTGTCCCCTGCTGTCCCCCGCTGTGTCCCCCGCGGTGTCCCGCTGTGTCTCGCTGTGTCCCTGCTTTGTCCCGCTTTGCCCCTGCTGTGTCACCGTTCTGTCCCGCTGTGTCACACTGTGTCCCGTGTTGTCCCGCTTTTTCCCCCGCTGTGACCTCGCTATGTTTCCAGCTGTGTCCCGCTGTGTACCACTCTGTGTCCCCCGCTGTGTCCCGCTGTGTACCCGCTTTGTCCCTCTATGTTCCCTCAGTGTCCCAGCTGTGTCCTGCTGTGTCCTTGCTGTGTCCACCGTTGTGTCCCGTTGTGTCCCCAGCTGTGTACCCCGCTATGTCCCGCGGTGCCCCCGCTGTATCGACGCTGTGTCCTGCTGGGTCCCGCTGTGTCCCCGATGTGTCCCTTTTTGTCCCCAGCTGTGTACTCCGCTGTGTCCCGCTGTGTACCCCGCTGTGTCCGGCTATGCTCCCGCAGTGTCCCCGCTGTGTCCCGCTGTGTCCTCGCTGTGTTCCCCGCTGTGTCCCTGCTGTGTCCCTGCTGTGTCCCTGCTGTGTCCCGCTGTGTCCTCGATATATCCCACGCTGTGTTCCGCTGTGTCCCCCGCTGTGTCCCGCTGTGTCCCGCTGTGTCCTCGCTATGTCCCCCTCTGTGTCCCGCTGTGTCCCCTGCCGTGTCCCGCTGTGTCCCGCTGTGTCCCGCTGCGTCCCCCATGTGTCCCGCTGTGTCCCGCTTTGTCCCCCACTGTGTCCCGCAGTGACCACGTTGTGTCCCGCTGTGTCCCACTGTATCCCGTGGTGTCCCGCTTTGTCCCCCGCGGTGTCCCCGGCTGAGTCTCACTGTGTCCCCACTGTGTCCTCTCTGTGTCCCCCGCTGTGTCCTGCTCTGTTCCCCACTCTGTCTCCCGTTTTTTCCCTGCTGTGCCCCGCTGTGTCCCGCTGTGTCCCGCTGTGTCCCCCACTGTGTCCCGTTGTGTCAACAGCTGTGTACCCCGCTGTGTCCCGCTGTGTCTCTGCTGTATCGATGCTGTGTCCCGCTGGGGCCTGCTGTGTCTCTCTCTGTGTTCCCCACTGTGTCCTGCTGTGTCCCACGCTGTGTCCCTCGCTGTGTCCCCCACTGTGTCCCGCTGTGTCCCCCGCTGTGTCCTTGCTGTGTTCCCGCTGGGTCCCTCTCTGTCCCGCAGTGCCCCCTGCTGAGTCCCGTTGTGTCACCGCTGTGTCCCGCTGTGTCCCCGCTCTATCGACGTTGTGTCCCGCTGGGTCCCGCTGTGTCCTCTCTTTGTCCCCCAATGTGTCCCGCTGTGTCCCCCGCTGTGTCTCTCGCTGTGTCCCGCTTTGTCCCCGGCTGTGTCCGGCTGTGTCCCGCTGTGTCCCCCGCTGTGTCCTTGCTGTGTCCCCGCTGTGTCCCGCTGTGTCCTGCAGTGTCCCCAGCTGTGTCCCGCTTGTCACCGCTGTGTCCCGCTTTGTCCTCACTGTGTCCCCCGCTGTGTCCCTCTTTGTTCCTGCTGTGTACCCCGCTGTGTCCCTCTGTGTCCCCCTCTGTGTCCCGCTGTGTCCCCTGCTGTGTCCCCACTGTGTCACGCTGTGTTTCGCTGTGTCCGGCTGTGTCCTTGCTCTGTCTCCCTCAGTGTCCAGCTGTGTCCTCCCTGTGTCCCCCGCTGCGTCGCGCTGAGTACCCTGTTGTGTCCCGCTGTGTCCTGCTGTGTCATGCTCTGTCCCCTCTGTGTCCCTCTGTGTCCAGCTCTGTCTCCATTGTGTGTCCGCTGTGCCCCGCTGTGTACCCTTCTGTGTCCAGCTGTGTCCCCTCTGTGTCCCGATGTGTCCCTTCTCTGTCCCCCGCTGTCCACCACTGTGTCCCCCGGCTGTGTCCCGCTGTGTCCTACTGTGTCCCGTGGTGTCCCGCTTTTTCCCCTCTATGTCCTCTGCTGAGTCCCCTCTTTGTCCACGTTGTGTCCAGCTGTGTCCTCGCTGTGTCCTCCGCTGTCTCCTGCTTTGTCCCACGCTGTGTCCTACTGTGTCCCTGCTGTGTCCGGCTGTGTCCCCCGCTGTGTCCCACTGTGTCCCGCTGTGTCCCCCGCTGTGTCCTGCTGGGTCCCGCTGTGTCCCCGCTGTGTCCCTGCTGTGTCCGGCTGTGTCCCCCGCTGTGTCCCGCTGTGTCCCGCTGTATCCCCCGCTGTGTACCGCTGTGTCCCCGCAGGTTCACCGCTGTTTCACGCTGTGTCCTGCTGTGTCCACTGCTGGGTCCCCGCTGGGTCCCGCTGTGTCTTGCTGTTTCCCGCTGTGTCCTCGCATTCTCCCATGCTGTGTTCCGCTGTGTCCTCCCTGTGTCCCCCGCTGTGTCCTGCTGTGTCCCCCGCTGTGCCCCGCAGTGTCCCGCTGTGTCTTGCTGTGTCCTCGCTGTGTCAAACTGTGTCCCCCCTGTTTCCCCGCTGGGTCCTGCTGTGTCCTGCTGGGTCCCCCGCTTTGTCCCGCTGTGTCCCCGCAGTGTCCCCGCTGTGTCCCGCTGTGTCCCACTGTGTCCTGTGGTGTCCCGCTTTGTCCCCTGCTATGTCCCCTGCTATGTCCACTGCTGAGTCCCCTCTGTGTCCCCGCTGTGTCCCGCTGTGTCCCCCGCTGTGTCCCGCTGGGTCCCCTGCTGTGTCCCGCTGTGTCCCGCTGTGTCCCGCTGGGTCCCGCAGTGTCCCCGCTGTGTCCCCGCTGTGTCCCGCTTTGTCCCCCGCTGTGTCCCTCGCTGTGTCCCCCTCTGTGTCGCGCTGTGTCCCGCTGTGTCATCCGCTGTGTCCTTGTTGTGTCCCTGCTGGGTCCCGCTGTGTCACCGCTGTGTCCCGCTGTGTCCCCGCTCTATAGACGCTGTGTCCCGCTGTGTTCCCCGCTGTGTCCCGCTGGGTCCCGCTGTGTCCCCCGCTGTGTCTCGCTGTGTCCCCGCAGGTTCACCGCTGTTTCACGCTGTGTCCTGCTGTGTTCCGTGGTGTCCCGCTTTGTCCCCCGCTGTGTCCCGCTGTGTCCACTGCTGGGTCCCCGCTGGGTCCCGCTGTGTCTCGCTGTGTCCCGCTGTGTCCTCGCTTTGTCCCATGCTGTGTTAGGTTGTGTCCTCCCTGTGTCCCCCGCTGTGTCCCGCTGTGTCCCCCGCTGTGCCCCGCAGTGTCCCGCTGTGTCCCGCTGTGTCCCGCTGGGTCCCGCTGTGTCCCGCTGGGTCCCCGCTGTGTCCCGCTGTGTCCCCCGCTGTGCCCCGCTGGGTCCCGCTGTGTCCCGCTCTGTCCCCCCACTGTGTCCCCCCGCTGAGTCCTCTATGTGTCGCCGCTGTGTCCCGCTGTGTCATCGCTGTGTCCCCTGCTGTCTCCCACTTTGTCCCACGCTGTGTCCCGCCGTGTCCCGCTGTGTCCTCGCTGTGTCCCCCGCTGTGTCCTGCTGTGTTCCCGCTGTGTCCCCAAGCTGTGTCCCGCTGTGTCCCGCTGTGTGCCCCGCTGTGTCCCACTATGTTCCCGCAGTGTCCCCGCTGTGTCCCTGCTGTGTCCTCGCTGTGTTCCCCGCTGTGTCCCGCTGTGTCCCCCGCTGTGTCTCGCTGTGTCTACTGCTGTGTCCCCACTGTGTCCCCCTGTGTCTCGCTGTGTCCCGCTGTGTCCTCGCTGTTTCCCACGCTGTGTTCTGCTGTGTCTCGCTGTGTCCCGCTGTGTCCTCGCTGTTTCCCACGCTGTGTTCTGCTGTGTGCTCGCTGTGTCCCCCGCTGTGTCCCGTTGTGTCCCCAGCTGTGTACCCCGCTGTGTCCCGCTGTGTCCCCGCTGTATCAACGTTCTATCCCGCTTGGTCCCGCAGTGTCCTCGCTGTGTTCCCCGCTGTGTCCTGCTGTTTACCCCTCTGTGTCCCCCACTGTGTCCCGCTGTGTCCGGCTGTGTACTGTTGTGTCCCCCACTGAGTCCCGCTGTATCCCCGCTGTGTCCCAATGTGTCCTCGCTGTGTCCCGCGCTGGGTCCCGCTGTGTCCCTGCTGTGTCCCAATGTGTCCTCGCTGTTTCCCACGCTGTGTTCTGATGTGTCCTCGTTGTGTCCCCCGCTGTGTCCCGCTGTGTCCCCGCTGTATCGACACTGTGTCCCGCTTGGTCCCGCTGTGTCCCCCCTGTGTCCCCGTCTGTGTCCCACTGTGTCCCGCTGTCTCCACCGCTGTGCCCCTATGTGTCCCACGCTTTGTCCCCCTGTGCCCCCGCAGTTTCCCCGCTGTGTCCCGCTGTTTCCCACTGTGTTCTGTGGTGTCCCGCTTTGTCCCCCGCTGTGTCCCCCGGTGAGTCGCCACTGTGTCCCCGCTTTGTCCCGCTGAGTCCTCCATGTGTCCCCTGCTGTGTCCCGCTGTGTCCACTGCTGGGTCCCGGCTGTGTCCCGCTGTGTCCCGCTGTGTCCGGCTGTGTCCTCACTGTGTCCCACTCTGTGTTCTGCTGTGTCCTCCCTGTGTCCCCCGCTGTGTCCCGCTGTGTCCCCCGCTGTGCCCTGCAGTGTCCCGCTCTGTCCCGCTGTGTCCTCGCTGTGTCCCGCTGTGTCCCCGCTGTGTCCCCGCTGTCTCCAGCTCTGTCCCCTGCTGTGTCTCACGCTTTGTCCCCGCTGTGTCCCACTGCGTCCTGCTGTGTCCCGCTGTGCCCAAACTGTGTCCCGTTGTGTCCACAGCTTTGTACCATGCTGTGTAACGCTGTGTCTCCGCTGTATCGACGCTGTGTCCCGCTGGGTCCCACTGTGTCCTCGCTGTGTTCCCCGCTGTGTCTAGCTGTTTCCCCCACTGTGTCCCCCTCTGTTTCCTGCTGTGTCCCCCGCCGTGTCCCGCTGTGTCCCGCTGCGTCCCCGCTGTGTCCCGCTTTGTCCCCCACTGTGTCCCGCAGTGACCCCGCTGTGTCCCGCTGTGTCCCCGCTGTATCGACGCTGTGTCCTGCTGGGTCCTGCTGTGTCCTCTCTGTGTTTCCCACTGTGTCCCGCTGTGTCCCTCGCTGTGTCCCCCGCTGTGTCCCGCTGTGTCCCCCGCTGTGTCCTTGCTGTGTCCCCGCTGGGTCCCGATGGGTCCCGCAGTGTCCCACGCTGAGACCCGCTGTGTCACCGCTGTGTCCCGCTCTGTCCCCGCTCTATCGACGCTGTGTCCCGCTGTGTCCTCTATGTGTCCCCTGCTGTGTCCTGCTCTGTTCCCCCTGTGTCGCCCACTTTGTCCCAAATGTGCCCCGCTGTGTCCCGCTGTGTCCCGCTGTATCCCGCTATGTCCCCCACTATGTCCCGTTGTGTCCCCAGCTGTGTACCCCGCTGTGTCCCGCTGTGTCCCGGCTGTATCGAAGCTATGTCCTCGCTAGGATCCTGCTGGGTCCTTTTGTGTACCCCGCTGTGTCCCCCTGTGTACCCCGCTGTGTCCCTTGCTGGGTTCCGCTGTGTCCCCTGCTGTGTCCCGCTGTATCCTCCCTGTGTCCCCTGCGGTGTCCCGCTGTGTCCCCTGCTGTGTCACTCGCAGTGTCCCTGCTGTGCCCCACTGTGTCGCACTGTGTCCCGCTGTGTCCTGCTGTGTCCCCCGCTGAATCCAGCTGTGTACCCGCTGTGACCCAATGTGTCCTCGCTGTGTCCCCCGCTGTGTCCCGCTGTGTCCCTCTGTGACACCTGCTGTATCCCCGCTCTGTCCCGCTCTGTGCCCCGCTTTGTCCGGCTGTGTCCACTGCTGTGACCCCGTTGTGCATTGCTGTGTCCGACACTGTACCCCACTGTGTCCAGCTGTGTCCCCGCTGTGTCCCGCTGTGTCCCCCACTGTGTCCCAATGTGTCCCCAACTGTGTCCCCCACTGTGTCCCGCTGTGTCCCCTGCTGAGTCTGGCTGTGTCCCCCGCTGTGTCCCGCTGTGTCCACTGCTGTGACCCCCGTTGTGCCTTGCTGAGCCCTGCTGTGACCCCACACTGTGTCCCCGCTGTAACCATCGCTGTGACCCATAGTATCACCACTGGTTCCCCCACTGAGTCCTGCAGAGTCCCGCTGTGACACGCTGGGTCCCCCGATATGTCCCACTGAGTCCACCACAATGTCCCCACTGAGTCCTGCTTGAGTCCAATGATGACCTGGAGGGGACC
>NW_012293886.1:0-2489 GCF_000151885.1 Dipodomys ordii | reverse complement strand
TCACCCGCTGTGTCCCGCTGTGTCCCACTGTGTCCCTTGCTTTGTCTCACTGTGTCCCCGCTGTGTCCCACTGTGTCACACTGTGTCCTATGGTGTCCCGCTTTGTCTCCACCTGTGTCCCCCACTGAGTCCCCTGTGTCCCCGCTGTGTCCAGCTGTGTCCTTGCTGTGTCCCACGCTATGTCCCGCAGTGTCCCCACTTGTCCCCCGCTGTGTCCCACTGTGTACCGTTTTGTACCCTACTGTGTCCCACTATGTTCCCGCAGTGTCCAAGCTGTGTCCCGCTGTTTCCCGTGGTGTCACGCTTTGTCCCCCGTTGTGTCCCCCGGTGAGTCCCCACTTTGTCCCCGCTGTGTCCCGCTGTGTCCTCGCAGTGTCCCCTGCTGTGTCCCGCTGTATAACCCTCTGTGTCCCCCGCTGTGTCCCACTCTGTCCCCCGCTGTGTCCAGCTGTGTCCTCGCTGGGTCCCCCGCTGTCTCCTGCTTTGTCCCACGCTGTGTCCCGCTGTGTCCCGCTGTGTCCCCGCTTTGTCCCCCGCTGTGTCCCACTGTTTCCCGCTGTGTATCCCGCTGTGTCCCGCTATGTTCCCGTAGTGTCCCCGCTGTGTCCTGCTGTGTCCCACTGAGTCCCGTAGTGTGCCAGTTTGTCCCCCGCTGTGTCCCCCTGTGAGTCCCCGCTGTGTCCCACTGTGTCCCCCGCTTTGTACCGCTGTGTCCCCGCAGTGTCCCCGCAGTGTCCCTATGTGTCAAACTGTCCCCTGGTGTCCTGCTTTGTCCCCCGCTGTGTCCCGCTGAATCCCCTCTGTGTCGCCACTGTGTCCCGCTGTGTCCTCGCTGTGTTCCCGCTGTCTCCAGCTTTGTCCCCCGCTGTGTACAGCTCTGTCCCACTGTGTCCTCACCGGGTCCCACGCTGTGTCCAGCTGTGTCCCCGCTGTATCCCAAGCTGTGTCCCGCTGTGTCCCGCTGTGTCCCCCGCTGTGTCCCGCTGTGTCCCTCGCTGTGACCCGCTGTGTCCTGCTGTGTCCCCAGCTGTGTCCCGCTGTGTCCCCGGTGTGTCCCGCTGTGTCCCGCTGTGTACTGCTCTGTCCCCCGCTGAGTTCCGCTGTGTCCCGCTGTGTCCCAACTGTGTCCCCGCTGTGTCCCGCTGTGTCCCTTCTCTGTCCCCTGCTGTCCCCCGCTGTGTCCCCCGCTGTGTCCCGCTGTGTCCCTCTGTGTCCTCCGCTTTGTCCTGCTGTGTCCCTGCTGTGTCCCCCGCTGGGTCCCGTTGTGTCCCCAGCTGTGTACCCCGCTGTGTCCCGCTGTATCGACGCTGTGTCCCACTGGGTCCCGCTGTTTCCTTCCTGTGTACCACGCTGTGTAACGCTGTGTGCCCGCTGTATCGACGCTGTGTCCCGCTGGGTCCCGCTGGGTCCTCGCTGTGTTCCCCACTGTGTCCCGCTGTGTCCCCCGCTGTGTCCTCGCTGTGTCCCCCGCTGTGTCCCGTTGTGTCCCCAGCTGTGTACCCCGCTGTGTCCCGCTGTATCGACGCTGTGTCCCACTGGGTCCCGCTGTTTCCTTCCTGTGTTCCCCGCTGTGTCTCGCTGTGTCCGCGCTGTATCGACGCTGTGTCCCCGCTGTGTCCCGCTGTGTCCCGCTGTGTCCTCGCTGTGTCCCCCGCTGTGTCCCGTTTTGTCCCCAGCTGTGTCGCCCGCTATGTCCCGCTGTGTCTACTGCTGTGTCCACGCTGTGTCCCGCTGTGTCTCGCTGTGTCCCGCTGTGTCCTCTCTGTGTCCCATGCTATGTTCCGCTGGGTCCTCGCTGTGTCCCGCGCTGTGTCCCCTGTGTCCCCATTGTGTCCCCCGCTGTGTCGCGCTGTGTCCCGCTGTGTCCCCCGCTGTGTCCGCTGCTGTGTCCTGCTGTGTCCCCCGCTGTGTCACCAATGTGTCCCGGTGTGTCCCCGCTGTGTCCCGCTGTGTCTCGCTGTGCCCCCACTCTGTCCCGTTGTGTCCACAGCTGGGTACCACACTGTGTAACACTGTGTCCCCTCTGTATCGACGCCGTGTCCTGCTGTGTCCCGCTGTGTCCTCGCTGTGTCCCCCACTGTGTCCTGCTGTGTCCCCAGCTGTGTCCCCCGCTGTGTTCCGCTGTGTCCTCGCTGGGTCCCCTGCTGTGTCCCGCTGTGTCACCTGCTGTGTTCCGCTGTGTCCCGCTATGTCCCGCTCAGTCCCTGCTGTGTCCCGCTGTGTCCCGCTGTGTCCCCGCTGTGTACCCGTTGTGTCCTGCTGTGTACTTCGTTGTGTCCAGCTGTGTCACCGCTGTGTCTCGCTTTGGCCACTCTCTGTCTCCGCTGTCCCCCGCTGTTTCCCCCGCTGTGTCCCGCTGTGTCCCGCTGTGTCCCCCGCTTTGTCCCGCTGAGTCCCCTCTGTGTCGCCGCTGTGTCCTCGCTCTGTCTCCTCTAGCGGTTCCGCCGCTTTGTCCCCGCTGTGTCCCTAGCTGTGTCCCGCTGTGTCGA
>NW_012293885.1:0-3726 GCF_000151885.1 Dipodomys ordii | reverse complement strand
TCACCGCTGTGTTCCGCTGTGTCTACTGCTGTGTCCCTGCTGTGTCCCGCTGTGTCCTCCCTGTGTCTCCCGCTGTGTCCTGCTGTGTCCCCCGCTGTGTCCCGCTGTGTCTACTGCTGTGTCCCTGCTGGGTCCCGCTTTGTCCCACTTTGTCCCGCTGTGTGCCGCTGTGTCCCCCTCTGTGGCCCGCTGTGTCCCCCACTGTGTTCTGTTGTGTCCCCCTGTGTACTGCTGTGTCCCCCGCTGAGTCCCGCTGTGTCCCCGCTGTGTCCCGCTGTGCCCCGCTGTGTCCCTCGCTGTGTCCCGCTTTGTCTACTGCTGTGTCCCTGCTGTGTCCCGCTGTGTTCTGCAGTGTCCCCCTGTGTCCCGCTGTGTCCTCGCTGTGTCCCACGCTGTGTTCCGCTGTGCCCTCGCTGTGTGCCCCGATGTGTCCCACTGTGTACCCTTTGGTGTCCACCTCTGTGTCCCGCTGTGTCCCCCGATGTGTCCCGCTGTGTCCCTCTCTGTCCCGCTGTGTACTGCTGTGTCCCCTGCTGAGTCCCGCTGTGTCCCCGCTGTGTCCTGCTGTGTCCCACCTGTGTCCCCCGCTGTGTCCCGATGTGTCCCATGCTGTGTCCCGCTGTGTCCTCGCTGTGTCCCCCGCTGTGTCCCGCTGAGTCCTCCCTGTGTCCCCCGATGTGTCCCGCTGTGTCCCCCGCTGTGTTCCGCTGTGTCCCGCTGTGTCCCCGCTGTATCGACGCTGTGTCCCGCTTTGTCCCGCTGTGTCCTCGCTGTGTCTCCCGCTGTGTCCCGTCGTGTCCCCCGCTGTGTCCTGCTGTGTCTACTGCTGTGTCCCTGCTGTGTCCCACTGTGTCGTGCTGTGGCCCGCTGTGTCCTCGCTGTGTCCCAGGCTCTGTTCCACTGTGTCCTCGCTGTGTCCCCCGATGTGTCCCTTTGTGTCCCCAGCTGTGTAACCCGCTGTGTCCCGCTGTGTCCCGCTGTGTCCTCGCTGTGTCCCCCACTGTCTCCCGTTTTGTCCCACGTTGTGTCCCGCTGTGTCCCGCTGTGTCCTCGCTGTGCTCCGCGCTGTATCCCGTTGTGTCCCCGCTTTGTCCCCCGCTGTGTCCCACTGTGTCCCGCTGTACCCTGCTGTGTCCTGCTGTGTACTGCTTTGTCCCCCACTGAGTCCTCAATGTCCCCCGCTGTGTCCCGCTGTGTCCTCACTGTGTCCCCTGCTGTGTCCCAATGTGTCCTCGCTGTGTCCCCCGCTGTGTCCCGCTGTGTCCCCAGCTTTGTCCCACTGTGTCCCACTGTGTCCCCGCTGTGTCCCTCTGTGTCCCGCTGTGTCCCCCGTGTGCCCGCTATGTCCTGCTGTGTACCACGCTGTGTCCAGCTGTGTCACCGCTGTGTCCCGCTGTGGCCCATCTCTGTCTCCGCTGTCCCCCGCTGTGTCCCCCGCTGTGTCCCGCTGTGTCCCGCTCTGTCCCCCGCTTTATCCTGGTGTGTCCCCGCAGTGTCCCCCGCTGTGTCCCCCGCTGTGTCCCCCACTGAGTCCCCTCTGTATCGATGCTGTGTCCCGCTGTATCCCGTTGTGTCCTCGCTGTATTCCCACTGTGTCCCGCTGTGTCCCCCGCTGTGTCCCCCGCTGTGTCCTCGTTGTGTCCCCAGCTGTGTACCCCGCTGTGTCCCGCTGTGTCCCCGCTGTATCGACGCTGTGTCCCGCTGGATCCCGTTGTGTCCTCGCTGTGTTCCCCGCTTTAGTCCCCTGTGTACCCCTCTGCGTCCCTCGCTGTGTCCCGTTGTGTCCCGCTGTGTACTGCTGTGTCCCCCGCTGAGTCCCGCTGTGTCCCCGCTGTGTCCCGCTGTGTCCCGCTGTGTCCCCCGCTTTGTCCTGCAGTGTCCCCGCAGTGTCCCGCTGTGTCCCGCTGTGTCACACTGTGTCCCATGGTGTCCTTCTTTGTCCCCCACTGTGTCCCCCGCTTAGTCCCCTCTGTGTGGCCGCTGTGTCCAGCTGTGTCCCGCTGTGTTCCCCGCTGTCTCCCGCTTTGCCCCCCGCTGTGTTCCGCTGTGTCCCGCTGTGTCCTCGCTGTGTCCCCCGCTGTGTCCCGCTGTGTCCCCGCTATGTACCCAGCTGTGTCCCGCTGTGACCTGCTGTGTACACCGCTGTGTCCAGCTATGTTCCCGCAGTGTCCCGCTGTGTCCCGCTGTGTCCCGCTGTGTCCTCGCTGTGTCTCCCGCTGTGTCTCGTTGTGTCCCCAGCTATGTACCTCGCTGTGTCCCGCTGTGTCCCCACTGTATCGACGCTGGGTCCCGCTGGGTCGCGCTATGTCCTCCCTGTGTCCCCCGCTGTGTCCCGCTGTGTCCGCCACTGTGTCCCGCTGTGTCTACTGCTTTGTCCCCACTGTGTCCCACTGTGTCCCGCTGTGTCTTCGCTGTGTCCCACGCTGTGTTCTGCTGTGGCCTCGCTTTTTTCCCCGCTGTGTCCCGCTGTGTACCGCTCTGTGTCCCCCGCTGTGTCCCGCTGTTTCCCCCGCTGTGTCCATGCTGTTTCCCCGCTGTGTCCCGCTGTGTCCCGCTATGTACTGCTGTGTCCCCCGCTGAGTCCCGCTGTGTCCCCGCTGTGTATCAATGTGTCCTCGCTCTGTCCCCCGCTGTGTACCGCTGTGTCCTTCCTGTGTCCCCCTCTGTGTCCCGCTGTCTCCCGCTGTGTCCCCGCTGTGTCCCCCGCTATGTCCCACTTTGTCCCCCGCTGTGTCCCGCTCTGTCCTTTCTGTGTCCCCCACTGTGTGCCGCTGTGTCCTCGCTCTGTCCCCCGCTGTGTCCCGCTGTGTCCTTTTGTGTCACGCTGTTTCCCCGCTGTGTCCCTGCTGTGTCCCTCTGTGTACCCCGCTGTGTCAAGCTTTGTCCCCGCTGTGTCTCGCTGTGTCCCACGCTCTGTTCCATACTATGTCCCGCAGTGTCCCCAGCTGTGTCCCGCTGTGTCACCCGCTGAGTCCCCGTTGTGTCACCGCTGTGTCCCGCTGTGTCCTCGCTGTGTCACCTGCTTTCTCCCTCTCTGTCCCCCACTGTGTCTCACACTTTGTCCCTGCTGTGTCCCACTGTGTCCCGCTGTGTCCGGCTGTGCCCCCACTGTGTCCCGTTGTGTCCAAAGCTGTGTACCACGCTGTGTAATCTGTGTCCCCGCTGTATCGACGCTGTGTCCCGCTGTGTCCTCGCTCTGTTCCCCGCTGTGTCCCGCTGTGTCCCCCGCTGTGTCCTCCGCTGTGTCCTCGCTGTGTCCCCTGCTGTGTCCCGCTGGGTCCTCACTGGGTCCCCCACTGTGTCCCGCTGTGTCCCTTGCTGTGTCCCGCTGTGTCCGGCTGTGTCCCGATCTGTCCCCGCTGTGTCCCGCTGTGTCCCGCTGTGTCCCCGCTGTGTGCCTGCTGTGTCCCGCTGTGTCTGCCGCTTTGTCCCGCTGTGTCACACTGTGTCCCCGCTGTGTCCCGTTGTGTCCCGCTGTGTCCCCGCTGTGTGCCCGCTGTGTCCCGCTGTGTACCCCGCTGTGTCCAGTTATGTCACCGCTGTGTCTCGCTGTGGCCACTCTCTGTCTCCGCTGTCCCCCGATGTGTCCCCCGCTGTGGCCCGCTGTGTCCCACTTTGTCCCCCGCTTTGTCCTGGTGTGTCCTGCAGTGTCCTCGCTGTGTCCCGCTGTGCAACACTGTGATCCACGTGTTGTCCCACTTTGTCCCACGCTGTGTCCCCCGCTGA
>NW_012293884.1:0-6215 GCF_000151885.1 Dipodomys ordii | reverse complement strand
GCAGGAGAAGCAGAAGAGCAGGAGAAGCAGAAGCAGAAGAAACAGGAGAAGCCGAAGAAGAAGAAGCAGAATCTGAAGCAGGAGAAACAGAAGAAGCACAATCTGAAGCCGAAGCAGAAGAAACAGAAATAGTAGAATAAGCAGAAGCAGCAGGAGAAGCAGAAGAAGAACACGGAGAAGGCGAGAGAGAAGGAGTAGGGATAGGAGAAGCAAAAGGATAAGCAGAAGCAGAAAGAGAAGCAGAAGGAGAAGCAGCACGAGAAGTAGGAGAAGCAGGAGAAGCAGAAGCAGGAGAAGCAGAAGAAACAGAAGACGCAGAAGCAGAATGAGAAGCAGAAGGAGAAATTGAACCAGAAGCAGAAGGAGAAGCAGAAGCAGAAGGAGAAGCATAAGAAGGAGAAGGAGAAGCAGAAAGAGAAGCAGAAAGAGAAGCAGAACGAGAAGCATGAGAAGCAGAAGCAGGAAAAGCAGAAGCAGAAGAAACAGAAGAAGGAGAAGAAGCAGAAGCAGAAGGAGAAGCAGAAACAGAAGGAAAAGTAGAAAGAGAAGCAGGAGAAGCAGCAGCAGGAGAAGCAGAAGAAGCCGAAGAAGCAGAAGCAGAACCTGAAGCAGCAGGAGAAGGAGGAGAAACAGAAGGAGCAGAACCTGGAGAAGCAGAAGGAGAAGCAGAAGCAGAAAGAGAAGCAAAAGCAGGATGAGAAGCAGAAGAAACAGAAGAAGGAGAGGCAGTAGCAGAAGAAGCAGAAGATGCAGAAGCAGAAGGAGAAGCAGAAGGAAAAGCAGAAGAACGAGAAGGAGAAGGAAAAGCAGCAGGAGAAGCAGAAATAGCTGCAGAAGGAGAAGCAGGAGATGCAGAAACAGGAGAAGCAGAAGCAGAAGAAACAGGAGAAGGACAAGAAGCAGAAGCAGAAGCAGAACCTGAAGCATAAGGAGAAGCATAAGGAGAAGCATACGGAGAAGCAAAAGGAGAAGCAGTAGAAGCAGAAGAAGCAGAAGCAGGAGAAACAGAAGCAGAAGAAAAAGAATAAGCAATAGAAGCAGAAGCAGTGGGAGAAGCAGAAGAAGGAGAAGCAGCAGCAGAAGGAGAAGTTGAAGCAGAAATAGAAGCAGAAACAGAAGGAGAAGAAGAACGAGAAACAGGAGAATCAGAATAAGTAGAAGTAGAAGCAGAAAGAGGAGAAGAAGGAGAAGCGGAAGTAGAATCACAAGAAACAGAAGAAGAAGAAGCAGAAGAAACAGTAGCAAAAGAAACAGAAGAAGGAGAAGAGCAGAAGAAGAAGCAGAAGGAGAAGCAGAAGGAGAAGGAGAAGCAGAAAGAGAAGCAGGAGTAGCAGAAGAAGCAGGCGAAGCAGAATCAGAAGAAACAGGAGAAGCCGAAGAAGCAGAAGCAGAATCTGAAGCAGGAGAAACAGAAGAAGCACAATCTGAAGCAGAAGCAGAAGAAACAGAAACAGTAGAATACGCAGAATCACAAGCAGTAGGAGAAGCAGAAGAAGAAGACGGAGAAGGCGAAAGAGAAGGAGAAGGAGTAGGAGAAGCAAAAGGATAAGCAGAAGCAGAAAGAGACGCAGAAGGAGAAGCAGCACGAGAAGTAGGAGAAGCAGGAGAAGCAGAAGCAGGAGAAGCAGAGGAAACAGAAGACGCAGAAGCAGAATGAGAAGCAGAAGGAGAAATTGAAGCAGAAGGAGAAGAAGAAGCAGAAGGATAAGCCGAAGCAGAAGGAGAAGCAGAAGAAGGAGAAGGAGAAGCAGAAAGAGAAGCAGAACGAGAAGCAGGAGAAGCAGTAGCAGGAGAAGCAGAAGCAGAAGAAACAGAAGAAGGAGAAGAAGCAGAAGCAGAAGGAGAAGCAGAAACAGAAGGAAAAGCAGAAAGAGAAGCAGGAGAAGCAGAAGAAGCAGCAGCAGGAGAAGCAGAAGCAGAAGAAGCCGAAGAAGCAGAAGCAGAACCTGAAGCAGAAGGAGAAGCAGAAGAAGCAGAATCTGGAGAAGCAGAAGGAGAAGCAGAAGCAGAAAGAGAAGCAAAAGCAGAAAGAGAAGCAGAAGAAACAGAAGAAGCAGAGGCAGTAGCAGAAGAAGCAGAAGATGCAGAAGCAGAAGCAGATGGAAAAGCAGAAGAACGAAAAGTTGAAGGAGAAACAGAAGGAGAAACAGAAAGAGAAGCAGAAGAAGGAGCAGGAGAAGGAAAAGCAGCAGGAGAAGCAGAAAGAGCAGCAGAAGGAGAAGCAGGAGATGCAGAAACAGGAGAAGCAGAAGCAGAAGATACAGGAGAAGGACAAGAAGCAGAAGCAGAAGGAGAAGCAGAAACAGAAGGAGAAGCAGAAAGAGAAGGAGGGGAAGCAGAAGAAGCAGAAGCAGGAGAAGGAGAAGCAGGAAAATCAGAAGAAGGAGAAGCAGAAGAAGCATAAGGAGAAGCAGAAGTAGGAGAAGCGAAAGAAGGAGAAGCAGAAGCAGAAGGAGATACGGAAGGAGAAGCAGATGAAGAAGGTGAAGCAGAAGCAGAATGAGAAGCAGAAGAAGGAGAAGTAGAAGGAGAAAGAGAAGGAGTAGGAGTAGGAGAAGCAGAACGATAAGCAGAAAGAGAAGCCGAAGGAGAAGCAGAAGGAGAAGCAGAAGGAGCAGAAGAAGGAGAAGCAGAAGAAGAAGAAACAGAAGAAGCAGAAGCAGAATGAGAAGCAGAAGAAGGAGAAATTGAAGCAGAAGCAGAAGCTGAAGGAGAAGCAGAAGCAGAAAGAGAAGCAGCAGAAGGAGAAGGAAAAGCAGGAATAGAAGAAGAAGACGAAGAAGAATAAGAAGAAGAAGAAGATGAAGAAGAAGAAGAAGAAGAAGAAGAAGAAGAAGAAGAAGAAGAAGAAGAAGAAACGAAGTTGAAGAAGAAGAAGTAGAAGAAGAAGAAGAAGAAGAAGAAGAAGAAGAAGAAGAAGAAGAAGAAGAAGAAGAAGAAGAAGAAGAAGAAGAAGAAGAAGAAGAAGAAGAGAGGACAAGATGGCGGAGGAGAAGCTGGAATCTGAATAAGCTCTCGCATAGAAAGCAGTTTTAGAGGTCCAGTGAACAGTCCTAAGCCAGAGAAACACACCAAGTGTGCCATCACAGGACAGAGAGTTAGACAAGTGAGAGAAAACTAAGGCAAGAATACACATCTGAGCACCAGCCAGCAGCCAATGGCGGCGGCGGCGGCGGCAGGGTCGCGGTGGAGACCACAGCCGGGGCAATACCTGAGCGCTCACACAGAGAGTCCGGGACGAAGAAGCCAGACGCAGCTGGCGAGCGGATTCTACTCAACACCAGTAAGAACCGACAAGGAGCAGAGAGATTCATCCTGCAGTTTGCAGACCAGAGACGACCCAGGATCCAAGACTCGGCATGAGTAGAAGCCCGACATCCTCACTCGTTCTCAGGGAGCAGAGGAGGGAAGGCCACCCCTCCCCCCCCGCACTGGCGATTTCCATCTTGGATACCGACAAAGCTCGGCGGAGCTGCTAGCTCCAACTCAGGCCTTGGAAGAAAACGAGTCATCTAGCAGGTCACAAGAACTTAATGGCGAAGTGACCTGCCAGACTCAGCTCCATCCAGGGAAAAGTCACCCAGCTCAGGCACCAGCCATTGGAGCAGCTTTCCCCACTGGGTAACTAGAGCCAGAGGCTGCCCCTCCCTCTAGCAGCCTCAACAATCAAAGGAAAAACAGAAACCCTGAGAATGGCTTCAGGCTGGGCTCTGTGAGTTTTTTTTCTTTTCTTTACAAATCAGCCCCAGGGTAAAGCTACTGATTGGTGAAAGCCCTCAACTCTACCCAGAACCTAGCCTCACCACTGCATCCCCCTCTTTTGTGATTCTCAAAGCAGATCTGCCTCCCGTTAAACTTATCGGGGAGGAGGATCCCAAAATCTTGGGTAAAGCAGAGCATTTTTCTGCCTGTTCGAACAAACTGACTTAAGAAACCAATCAAGCCACAGGACCTCAAGCTGACCAGAGACTCCAACAAGAGGCTGGCCACAGACTAAAGGGAGATACAGGATTCTTCCCACCCCTCCCCCCAAAAAAATCAAAGAATTTTTTTTTTCTTTTCATTCTTTTTTTTTCTTTTCTTTCTTTTTTTTGGTACTTTATATACATAATTTTTTTTCCTTTTCTAAAAATTTTATTAATCTTTAATTTTTGCCTTTTTTGAAAAATAATGGTTTTCCAGTAACTTTTTTTTCCACTTATAATTTTTATTTTAGGAATACGTGAATGTGTGGTTTCCTTTCTTTTCTTGTCTTCTCTCTCTTTTTCTTTCTTTCTTAACTATCTTTTTGTTTTTTGTCTAGCTCTACCGAACTTCTGATCTTTTTTTTCCTCCCTTTATTATCCTGTTCACCTATTCTTTTTTTGACCTTCTTTATGTGACTTAGCTCTTGTACTTCCATCCTCAGATAAACCCGCAGTTAACTAGTAGACCCTATCCCCCATTGTGTACACACTTAACCCACAAATATATTACCCAATTCAAAACCTCCGAGATTTAAACTCCTTAATAGCAGTACTACCTCTTTATACCTATATAATATTTTAAGCATTTTTTTAAGTTTTTCACTTCTCCTCTATGTCCCTTCCCTTATCTTAATATACTCACATTCCTCTCTAAATAGATAATCCCCATAATAATATTAATTTTTTACATTTCTATTTTTTTCTGGTCTCTTTTCATTTCACTTTCCCTTTCTTCTTTTTTTCTCTCTCTCTACTTGCATCCTACCCAACCTATTTCCTGCATCGGGTTTAGGACATAGTTAACTCTCCCTGTGCCCCCCCCACTAATCTATCCCTATTTTTTACCCACATCTCTCCCTAACCCTTATAATTTCTGGTCTTCCAAATTCTTCTTTGCGGTTCGAAGCCCATTAACATATAGTTGTTTGACGTTGAATAGATGTATCTGTTGAATTAGATTGTATCTGTAGACTATTAACTGTACAAAAGCAAACTTTGATTGATGGTTGCCGTAAGACAGTGTTCTAGCACAAAACTGGTGCTATTTTCATCTCAAATGGGCAGAGTAAGCCGGAAAAACACAAGAAAAATGGCAAATCCGGATATCTCAATTCCCAATCTTGACAATCAGGGGTCAGAACAGATAATGAATGATCCAGAGGAGAGTTCCCAAATAGCTCTACAAACACTGGTGGCAACCATGATAAATGAGAAGTTTGACAACTTCTAAAGGACTCTGTATGAGCGTGAAAGGGAGAAAGAGGAGGCATCCCAAAAGCTTATACAGGAATATCATAAGCGTGAGGAAGCTTCTCAAAAACTGATACAGGATTTGCGTGAACAACTTGAGAATACTCAAAGAGAAAGGGAAGAATGGCGTGAGCAGGCTGAGAACACTCAAAGAGAACTGCAGGAATCCCACGAAGAGAAGGCAGCTAATCAAAGAGTAATACAGCAATTGAGAGACCAGGTAGAGAATACACAAAGATCACTAAAGGCATTCATGGAATCCATTAACAAAGAGCTGAAGGAAGCCAGGGAGACCACAAAGTGAATGCTGAATGGAACCCAACAGAAAGAATGGGAATCCAAAGAAACCATAACCAATCAAGTAAGTGATTTGAGAACAAACACTGAACACCAAATAAAGGAAGTAAAGAAATTCATACAAGACCTAAAACAGAGCTTCAACAAAGAACTTGAAGCCATCAAAGCTGACCAACTTGAAGGAAAAGAGATAAAAAACAAAGTAGAGAGTCTTGAGAGCAGGTTAGACCATGCAGAAGATCGAATCTCAGGGATTGAAGACAGCCTAGATATTATAGAGAAAGAACATACAACCATCCAAGACAAGTCCAAGAAATATGATAGATCTATCCAACACCTGGAAGACACCATCAGAAGGCCTAATCTAAGGATAATGGGTGTAGAGGAGCACCTAGAAACAGAAGTAAATAGTCTAGGAAATTTGTTTAACAGGATCCTAGCAGAGAACTTCCCAAACATACAAAAAGATAGGCCTATTCAGATACAAGAAGCTTTTAGAACCCCAAATAGACCAGACTAGAATAGGACCTCCCACCGACACATTATAATCCACACAGGATCAACACAGACCAAGGAAAAGATCCTTAAAGCTGTCAAGGAGAAAAGGGTAATCACCTAGAAAGGGAAACCAATCAGAATCACCTCAGATTTCTCAGCAGAGACAATCAAAGCAAGAAGAGCCTGGAATGAAGTATGCCATGA
>NW_012293883.1:0-2968 GCF_000151885.1 Dipodomys ordii | reverse complement strand
GAAGAAGAAGTAGAAGAAGAAGTAGAAGAAGATGAAGAAGAGGAAGCAGCAGCATACGGAGAAGCATAAGGAGAAGCATTAGAAGCAGAAGCAGCAGAAGCAGAAGCAGAAGAAAAAGAATAAGCAAAAGAAGCAGAAGCAGAAGCAGTGGGAGAAGCAGAAGAAGGAGAAGGAGAAGGAGCAGCAGAAGGAGAAGCAGAAGCAGAAAGAGAAGCAGAAACAGAAGGAGAACACGAAGGAGAAGCAGGAGAATCAGAAGAAGCAGAAGTAGAAGCAGAAAGAGGAGAAGAACGAGAAGCAGAAGTAGAATCAGAAGAAACAGAAGAAGAAGAAGCAGAAGAAACAGAAGCAAAAGAAAGAGAAGAAGGAGAAGAGCAGAAGCAGAAGCAGAAGGAGTAGCAGAGGCAGAAGGAGAAGCAGAAAGAGAAGCAGGAGAAGCATAAGAAGCAGGGGAAGCAGAAGAAGAAGACGGAGAAGGCGAAAGAGAAGGATTAGGAGTAGGAGAAGCAAAAGGATAAGCAGGAGCAGAAAGAGACGCAGAAGGAGAAGCAGCACGAGAAGTAGGAGAAGCAGAAGCAGGAGAAGCAGAAGAAACAGAAGACGCAGAAGCAGAATGAGAAGCAGAAGGGGAAATTGAAGCAGAAGCAGAAGGAGAAGCAGAAGAAGGAGAAGGAGAAGCAGAAAGAGAAGCAGAAACAGAAGCAGAACGAGAAGCAGGAGAAGCAGAAGCAGAAGAAACAGAAGGAGAAGAAGCAGAAGCAGAAGGAGAAGCAGAAACAGAAGGAAAAGCAGAAAGAGAAGCAGGAGAAGCAGAAGAAGCAGCAGCAGGAGAAGCAGAAGCAGAAGAAGCCGAAGAAGCAGATGCAGAACCTGAAGCAGAAGGAGAAGCAGGAGAAGCAGAAGAAGCAGAATCTGGAGAAGCAGAAGGAGATGCAGAAGCAGAAAGAGAAGCAAAAGCAGAAGGAGAAGCAGAAAGGGAAGCAGAAGAAACAGAAGAAGCAGAGGCAGTAGCAGAAGAAGCAGAAGATGCAGAAGCAGAAGGAGAAGCAGAAGGAAAAGCAGAAGAACGAGAAGGAGAAGGAGTAGGAAAAACAGAAATAGAAGCAGAAAGAGAAGCAGAAGAAGGAGCAGGAGAAGGAAAAGCAGCAGGAGAAGCAGAAAGAGCAGCAGAAGGAGAAGCGGAAGCAGAAGCAGAAGCAGAAGGAGAAGCAGAAGGAGAAGCATAAAGAGAAACAGAAGGAGAAGCAGGAGAACAGAAGCAGGAGAAGCAGAATCAAAAGAAATAGAAGAAGGATAAGAAGCAGAAGCAGAAAGAGAAGCAGAAACAGAAGGAGAATCAGAAATAGAAGCAGAAGAAGCTGAAGAAGCAGAAGCAGAACCTGAAGCAGAAGGCGAAACAGGAGAAGCAGAAGAAGCAGAATCTGGAGAAGAAGGAGAACCAGAAGGAGAAGCAGAAGCAGAAAGAGAAGCAAAAGCAGAAGGAGAAGCAGAAAGAGAAGCAGAAGAAACAGAAGAAGCAGAAGCAGTAGCAGAAGAAGCTGAAGATGCAGAAGCAGATAGAGAAGCAGAAGGAATAGCAGAATAACGACAAGGAGAAACAGAAGGAGAAGAAGAATGAGAAGCAGAAGGAGAAGCAGGAAAAACAGAAGAAGCAGAAACAGACGGAGAAGCAGAAGAAGGAGAAGCAGAAGAAGAAGCAGAAGGAAAAGCACAAGCAGAAGGAGATGCAGAAGGAGTAGCAGGAGAAGCAGAAGAAGCAGAAGCAGAAGGAGAAGAAGAAGGAGAAGAAGCAGAATCAGAAGAAGCAGAAGGAGAAGTAGAAAGAGAAGCCGACGAAGAGAAGCAGAACGAGAAGCAGGAGATGCAGAAGAAGCAGATACGGGAGAAGCAGAAAAAGAAAAACAGAAGAAGGGGAAGGAGCAGAAGGAGAAGCAGAAAGAGAAGCAGGAAAAGCAGAAGAAGCAGAAGCAGGAGTAGCAGAAGCAGAAAACAGGAGAAGGACAAGAAGCAGAAGCAGAAGGATGAGCAGAATCAGATGGAGAAGCAGAAAGAGAAAGAGGGGAAGCAGAAGAAGCAGAAGCAGGAGAAGCAGAAGCATAAAAATCCGAAGAAGCAGAAGCAGAACCTGGAGCAGAAGGAGAAGCAGGAGAAGGAGAAGAAGGAGAATCTGGAGAAGCAGAATGAGAAGCTGAAGTAGGAGCAGAAGCAGAAGCAGAAAGAGAATCATAAGCAGAAGGAGAAGCAGAAGAAACAGAAGAAGCAGAAGCAGTAGCAGTTGCAGCAGAAGCAGAAGGAGAAGCAGAAGGAAAAGCAGAAGAACGAGAAGGAGAAGGAGAAACAGAAGGAGAAGCAGAAGAAGCAGAAGGAGAAGCAGAAGGAGAAACAGAAGCAGAAGAAGCAGCAGAAGGAGAAGCAGAAGTAGAAGAAGATGCATAAGGAGAAGCAGGAGAAGCAGAAGAAGCAGAAGCAGAAGAAGGAGAAGTAGAAGTAGGAGAAGAAGGAAGAGCCGCAGAAGCAATAGGAAAAGCAGAAGGAGAAGCAGAAGCAGAATGAGAAGCAGAAAGAGAAGCAGTAGAAGCAGAAGAAGCAGGAAAAGAAGAAGCAGAAGAAAGAGAAGAAGAAGAAGAAGAAGAAGAAGAAGAAGAAGAAGAAGAAGAAGAAGAAGAAGAAGAAGAAGAAGAAGAAGGAGAAGCATAAGGAGAAGAAGTAGAAGCAGAAGCAGGAGAAGCAGAAGAAGGAGAAGGAGCAGCAGAAAGAGAATTAGAAGGAGAAGCAGAAGAAGGAGTAGCAGAAGCAGAAGAAGCAGCATAAGGAGAAGCAGAAGCAGAAAAAGATGCAGAACGAGAATCAAGAGAAGCGGAAGAAGCGAAGCAGAAGGAGAAGCAGAAGTAGGAGAAGGAGAAGGATAAGGAAGTGCAACAGAAGCAATAGGAGAAGCAGAAGGAGAAGCAGAAGCAGAATGAGATGC
>NW_012293882.1:0-3249 GCF_000151885.1 Dipodomys ordii | reverse complement strand
CAGAAGGAGAAGCAGAAGAAACAGAAGAAGTAGAAGCACTAGCAGTTGTAGCAGAAGCAGAAGGAAAAGCAGAAGAACAAGAAGGAGAAGGAGAAAGAGAAGGAGAAGCAGAAGGAGAAGCAGAAAGAGAAGCAGGTAAAGCAGAATAAGAAGAAGCAGAAGGAGAATCAGAAGGAGAAGCAGAAGAAGGAGAAGGAGAAGCAGAAGCAGAAGAAGATGCAGAAGGAGTACAGGAGAAGCAGAAGAAGCAGAAGCAGAAGGAGAAGCAGGAAAAGCAGAAGAAGCCCAAGCAAAAGGAGAAGCAAAAGAAGGAGAAGGAGAAGCAGAGGCAGAAGAAGAAGCATAAGGACAAGCACAAGCAGAAGGAGATGCAGAAGGAGAAGCAGGAGAAGCAGAAGAAGCAGAAGCTGAAGGAGAAGCAGAAGTAGGAGAAGGAGAAGGAGGAGAAGCAGAAGCAGAAGGAGAAGCAGAAGCGGAATGAGAAGCAGAAAGAGAAGCAGGAGAAGTATAAGATGCCGAAGCAGGAGAAGCCGAAAGAGAAGAAGTAGAAGAAGCAGAAACTGAAGCAGAAGGAGAAGCAGAAGCAGAAAGAGAAGCAGCAGAAGAAGTAGAACCAGAAATTCAGGCAGGAGAAACAGAAGAAGCAGAAGCAGAAAGAGAAGCAAAAAGAGAAGCAGAAAGAGAAGTAGAAGAAGCAGCAGAAGGAGAAGCAGCAGAAGAAGCAGAAAAACAAGCAGGAGAAGCAGAAGCAGAAAGAGAAGTAGAAGCAGAAGAATCAGAAGAAGCAGAAGCAGAAGAAGAAGCAGTAGAAGCATAAGAAGCAGAAGCAGAAGAAATAAAGAAGCATAAGATGCAGAAGCCGAAGCAGAGGGAGAAACAGAAGAAGGAGAAGGAGCAGCAGAAGGTGAAGCAGAAGGAGATGCAGAAGGAGAAAGAGAAGCAGAAACAGAAGGAGAAGGAGGAGGAGAAGTTGGAGAATCAGAAGAAGCAGAAGCAGAAGGAGAAAGAGAAGCAGAAGAAGGAGAAGGAGAAGCAGAAGTAGAAGGACAAGCAGGAGAAGCAGAAGAAGCAGAAGCGGGAGAAGCAGCAGAAGAAGAAGAAACAGAAGAAGGAGAAGGAGCGGAAGGAGAAGCAGAAGTAGAAGGAGTAGAAGAAAGAGAAGCAGAAGAAGCAGTAGCAGGAGAAGCAGAAGCAGAAGAAACAGAAGAAGCCCAAGAAGCAGAAGGAGAACCTGAAGCAGAAGGGGAAGCAGAAGCAGCAGAAGCTGGAAAAGCAGAAGCAGAAGAAATAGAACAAGCAGAAGAAGCAGTAGCAGAAGCAGAACGAGAAGCAGAAGAAGAAGAAGGAGAAAGAGAAGGAGTAGGAGTAGGAGGAGCAGAAGCATAATTAGAAGCAGAAAGAGAAGCAGAAGGAGAAACAGAAGAAGCAGAAACAGGAGAAGAAGAAGCAGAAGCAGAATGAGAAGCACAAGAAGGAGAAATTGAAGGAGAAAGAGAATGAGACGGAGAAGCAGAAAGAGAAGTAGGAGAAGCAGAAGAAGAAGAGGCAGGAGAAGAAGAAGCCAAAGAAACAGAAGAAGGAGAAGAGCAGAAGCAGAAGCAGAAGGAGAAGGAGAAGCAGAAGAAGCAGAAGCTGAAGCAGAAGAAGAAACATAAAAAGCAGAACAAGCAGAAGAAGAAGCAGCAGGAGAAGCAGAAGAAGAAGGAGAAGGAGAACGAGAAGTATTAGGAGTAGGAGAAACAGAAGGATAAGCAGAAGCAGAAAGAGAAGGAGAATGAGAAGGAGAAGCAGGAGAAGCATAAGCAGGAGAAGCAGAAGCAGAATGAAAAGCAGAAGGAGAAATTGAAACAGAAGAAGATGCAGAATAAGAAGCAGAAGCAGAAGGAGAAGCAGAAGAAGGAGAAGGAGAAGGAGAAGCAGAAGGATAAGCATAAAGAGAAACAGAAGGAGAAGCAGGAGAAGCAGAAGCAGGAGAAGCAGAAGCAGAAGAAGGAGAAGAAGAAGAAGCAGAAAGAGAAGTAGAAACAGAAGGATAAGCAGAAATAGAAGGAGAAGAAGCCGAAGAAGCAGAAGCAGAACCTGAAGCACAAGGAGAATCAGGAGAAGCAGAAGAAGCAGAATCTGGAGAAGAAGAAGGAGAACCAGAAGGAGAAGCAGAAGCAGAAAGAGAAGCAAAAGCAGAAGGAGAAGCTGAAGGAGAAACAGAAGAAGCAGAAGCAGTAGCAGAAGAAGCTGAAGATGCAGAAGCAGAACGAGAAGCAGAAGGAATAGCAGAAGAACGAGAAGGAGAAGGAGAAACAGAAGGAGAAGCAGAAGGATAAGCAGAAAGAGAATCAGGAAAAGCAGAAGAAGCAGAAGCAGACGGAGAAGCAGCAGAAGAAGAAACAGAAGAAGGAGAAGGAGCAGAAGCCGAAGGAGAAGCAGTAGCAGAAGGAGAAGCAGAAAGAGAAGCAGGAAAGGCAGAAGAAGCAGAAGCAGGAGAAGCAGAAGCAGAAGAAACAGGAGAAGGACAAGAAGCAGAAGCAAAAGGAGAAGCAGAAACAGAAGGAGAAGCAGAAAGATAAGGAGGGGAAGCCGAAGAAGCAGAAGCAGGAGAACCAGAAGCATAAGAATCCGAAGAAGCAGAAGCAGAACCTGAAGCAGAAGGAGAAGCAGGAGAAGCAGAAGAAGCAGAATCTGGAGAAGCAGAATGACAAGCTGAAGGAGAAGCAGAAGCAGAAAGAGAATCAAAAGCAGAAGGAGAAGCACAAGAAACAGAAGAAGCAGAAGCAGTAGCAGTTGCAGCAGAAGGAGAAGAAGAAGGAAAAGCAGGAGAACAAGAAGGAGAAAGAGAAACAGAAGCAGAAGGAGAAGGAGAATCAGAAGGAGAAGCAGAAGAAGCAGAAGGAGAAGCAGAAGGAGAAACACAAACAGAAGAAGCAGCAAAAGGAGAAGCAGAAGCAGAAGAAGATGCATAAGGAGAAGCAGGAGAAGCAGAAGAAGCAGAAGCAGAAGTAGAAGTAGGAGAAGGAGAAGGAAGAGCCGCAGAAGCAATAGGAGAAGCAGAAGGAGAAGCAAAAGGAGAATGAGAAGAAGAAAGAGAAGGAGTGGAAGCAGAAGAAGCAGGAAAAGAAGAAGCAGAATAAAGAGAAGAAGAAGAAGAAGAAGAAGAAGAAGAAGAAGAAGAAGAAGAAGAAGAAGAAAAGAAGAAGAAGAAGAAGAAGAAGAAGAAGAAGAAGAAGAAGAAGAAGAAGAAGAAGGAGGAGGAGG
>NW_012293881.1:0-6219 GCF_000151885.1 Dipodomys ordii | reverse complement strand
GCGGGACACAGCGGGCACACAGCGGGGACACAGCGGGACACAGCGGGGACACAGCAGGACTCAGCAGGACACAGCAGGGGACACAGCGGGACACAGCGGGGGACCCAGTGAGGACACAGCGGGACACAGCGGGGGACACAGCGAGGACACAGCGGGGGACACAGCAGGGGACACAGCGGGACACAGCGGGGAACACAGCTAGGACACAGCGGGACACAGCGGGCACATCGTCGATACAGAGGGGACTCAGAGGGGGACACAGCGGGGAAACAGCGGGGGACAAAGTGGGATACTACGGGACACAGTGTGACACAGCGGGACACAGCGGGGACATTGCGGGGACACTGCAGGAAAAAGAGGGGGACACGGCGGGACACAGTGGGACACAGCGGGGGACACAGCGGGTGACAGCGGAGACAGAGATGGGCCACAGCGGGACACAGTGGTGACACAGCTGGACACAGCAGGTTACACAGCGGGACACAGCGGGCACACCAGGGACACAGCGGGACACAGCGGAGACACAGTGGGACACAGCGGGACAAAGCGGGGGACACAGCGGGACACAGCTGGGGACACAGCGAGGACACAGTGTGACACAGCTGGGGACACAGTGAGGACACAGCGGGACACAGCCGGGGAAAAAGCGGGACATAGCGGGGACACAGCAGTGGACAAAGGGGGACACAGCGGGGGACACAGCCGTACACAGCGGGGGAAACAGTGGGGGACACAGCGGGACACAATGGGACACAGCGGGGGACACATGTGGGACACAGCGGGACACAGCGGGGACATAGCGGGACTCAGCGGGGGACACAGCAGTATACATCAGGACACAGTGCGGACACAGCAGGGACACAGCGGGGGACACAGCAGGACACAGCGGGACACAACGGGGAACACAGCGGGACAGAGGGGGACACAGCGGGGTACACAGAGGGACACAGCTGGGAACACAGCGAGGACACAGCGGGACAAATTGGGACACAGCGTCGATACAGCGGGAACACAGCAGAACAGAGCGGGGACACAGATGGGGACACAACGGGACACATCGCGGGACACAGCGAGGACCCAGTGAACACAGCGTGGGACACAGCGAGGACACAGCGGGACACAGCGGGACACAGCTTTGGACACAGCGGGACCCAGCGGGACACAGCTAGGGACACAGCGGGGACAAAGCGGCAGACAGCCGGGGACACAGCGAGGACACAGCGGGACACAGCGGCGACACAGATGGGACTCAGCGGGACAAAGCGGGGGACACAGCGGGACACAGCGGGGGACACAGCGGGGGACACAGCAGGGGACAGCGGAGACAGAGAGGGGCCAAAGCGAGACACAACGGTGACACAGCTGGACACAACAGAGTACACAACGGGACACAGCAGGCACACAGCGGGGACACAGCGGGACATAGCGGGACAAAGCGGAACACAGCGGGTGTCACAGCGGGACACAGCAGGGGACTCAGCGAGGACACAGCGGGACACAGCGGGAGACACAGCTGGGGACACAGCGGGACACAGCGGGGAACACATCGAGGACACAGCGGGACCCAGCAGGAGACAGCGTCGATACAGCAGGGACACAGCGGGACACAGCGGGACACAGCGGGACACAGCTGGGGACACAGCGGGGACACAGTGGGACCCAGCAGAACACAGCGAGGGACAAAGCGCGAGACAGCGGGGGACACAGCGAGGACACAGGGGGATACAGAGGCGACACAGAGGGATTCAGCGGGGGACACAGCGTGTGACAAAGTGGGACACCACGGGACACAGTGTTACACAGCGGGACACAGCGGGGACACTGCGGGACACAGCAGGAAAAAGCGGGGGACACGGCGGGACACAGCGGGCCACAGCGGGGGACACAGCGGGGGACAGCGGAGACAGAGAGTGGCCACAGCGAGACACAGCGGTGACACAGCTGGACACAGCAGGGTACACAGCAGGACACAGCGGGCACACAGCAGGGACACAGCGGGACACAGCGGGACACAGCGGGGACACAGCGGGACAAAGCAGGAGACACAGCGGGACACAGCAGGCACACAGCGGGGACACAGTGGGACACAGCGGGACACAGCGGGGGACAAAGCGGGACACAGTGGGGGACCCAGTGAGGACAGAGCAGGACACAGCAAGGGACACAGCGAGGACACAGCGGGGGACACAGCGGGGGACACAGCGGGACACAGCGGGGAACACAGCGAGGACACAGCGGGACCCAGCGGGACCCAGCGTCGATACAGCGGGCACACAGCGTTACACAGCGTGGTACACAGCTGTAGACACAACGGGACTCAGTGGGGGCACAGCGGGACACAGCGGGACACAGTGGGACACAGTGGGGACAAAGCGTGAGACACAGCGGGGGACAGAGCTGGAGACAGCGGGGGACACAGCGAGGACACAGTGGGACACAGCGGTGACACAGCGGGGACTCAGCGGGGGACACAGCGGGGGACAAAGAGGGACACCACGGAACACAGCGGGACACAGCGGGAAACAGCAGTGACCCTGCCTGGACACAGTGGGACACAGCGGGGGACACAGTGGGGGACAGTGGAGACAGAGAGTGGCCACAGCGAGACAAGGCGGTGACATAGCTGGACACAGCGGGGTACACAGCGGGACACAGCGGGCACACAGCGGGGACACAGCGGGACATAGCGGGACACAGCGGGGACACAGTGGGACACAGCGGGACAAAGCGGGAGACACAACGGGACACAGCATACGACACAACGGGACACAGCAGGCACACAGCGGGGACACAGCGGGACACAGAGGGAAACAGCGGGTACAGAGCAGGACACAGCCGGACACAGCGGGACACAGCGGGGGACACAGTGGGACACAGTGGGGGACCCAGTGAGGACACAGCGGGACACAGCAGGGGACACAGCGAGGACACAGCGGGGGACACAGTGGGGGACACAGCGGGGAACACAGCGAGCACACAGCGGGACAGAGCGGGACACAGAGTCGATACAGCGGGGACACAGCGTTACATAGCGAGGTACACAGCTGTTGACACAACGGGACACAGTGGGGGCACAGCCGGACACAGCGGGACACAATGGGACACAGCGGGGACAAAGCGTGAGACACAGCAGGGGACAGAGAGGGAGACAGCAGGGGACACAGCGAGGAAACAGCGGGACACAGCGGTGACACAGCGGGGACAAGGCAGGGGACAAAACGGGACACAGCGGGGGACACTGCGGGACACAGTGAGGGACAGAGCGTGGGACACAGCGAGACACAGCGGAACAAAGCGGGGGACAAAGCGGGACACAGCACAGACAGAGAAGGGCCACAGCGGGACACCGCGGTGACACAGCTGGACAAAGCGGGGTACACAGCGGGACACAGCAGGCACACAGCGGGGACACAGCGGGACACAGCGGGGACACAGCGGGACTCAGCGGGACACAGCAGGGGACACAGTGGGACCCAGCGGGGGACCCAGCGAGGACACAGCGGGACACAGCGGGGTACACAGAGAGGACACCGAGGGGGACACAGCAGGGGACACAGCGGGACACAGCGGGGAAAACAGCGAGGACACAGCAGGACACAGCGGGACACATCGTCGATACAGAGGGGACTCAGCGGGGGACACAGCGGGGAAACAGCGGGGAACAAAGTGGCATACCACGGGACACAGTGAGGACACAACGGGATCAAGCGGGACACAGCGTCGATACAGCGGGAACACAGCGGGACACAGCGGGGTACACAGCTGGAGACACAGCGGGACACAGCGGGGGACACAGCGGGACACAGCGGGGAACACAGGGAAGACATAGCGGGACCCAGCGGGACCCAGCGTCGTTAGAGCGGGGACTCAGTGGGACACAGCGGGGTGTACAGCTGGGTACACAACAGGACACTGCGGGGGACACAGCGAGGACACAGAGGGACACAGCGGGACACAGCGGGGACACTGCGGGAACATAGTGGGACACAGCAGGGTACACAGCGGGACACAGCGTTACACAGCTAGGGACACAGCGGGGACAAAGCGGCAGACAGCGGGGGACACAGCGAGGACACAGCGGGACACAGCGGCGACACAGAGGGGACTCAGCGGGACAAAGCCGGGGACACAGCGGGACACAGCGGGACACAGCGGGGAACAGCGGAGACAGGGGCCAAAGAGAGACGCAGCGGTGACACAGCTGGACACAACGTAGTACACAGCAGGACACAGTCGGGCACACAGCGGGGACACAGCAGGGACCAAGCGGGACATAGCGGGACACAGCGGAACACAGCAGGGGACACAGCGGGACACAGCAGGGGACCCAGCTAGGACACAGCGGGACACAGCGGGGGACACAGCTGGGGACACAGCGGGACACAGCGAGGACACAGCGGGGGACACAGCGGGACACAGCGGGGAACACAGCGAGGACACAACGGCACCCAGCAGGACACAGCATCGATACAGCGGGGACATAGGGTTACACAGCGTGGTACCCAGCTGTGGACACAATGGGACAGAGTGGGGGCACAGCGAGACACAGCGGGACACAGCGAGGACACAGCAGGACACAGCGAGGACACAGCGGGATACATTGGTGACACAGCGGGGAAAACAGCAGGACAAAGCAGCGGACACAGCGGGGGACACAGTGGGACACAGCGGGACACAGCGGGGAACAGCGGAGACAGGGGCCAAAGAGAGACGCAGCGGTGACACAGCTGGACACAACGTAGTACACAGCAGGACACAGTCGGGCACACAGCGGGGACACAGCAGGGACCAAGCGGGACATAGCGGGACACAGCGGAACACAGCAGGGGACACAGCGGGACACAGCAGGGGACCCAGCTAGGACACAGCGGGACACAGCGGGGGACACAGCTGGGGACACAGCGGGACACAGCGGGGAACTCAGCGAGGACACAGCGGGACCCAGCAGGACACAGCGTCGATACAGCAGGGACACAGTGTTACACAGCGTGGTACCCAGCTGTGGACACAACGGGACAGAGTGGGGGCACAGCGAGACACAGCGGGACACAGCGAGGACACAGCGGGACACATTGGTGACACAGCGGGGGACACAGCAGGACACAGCAGCGGACACAGCGGGGGACACAGCGCGACACAGCGCGACACAGCGGGGGACACAATGGGGACACAGCGGGACACAGCAGGGGACACAGCGAGGACAGAGCGGGACACAGCGGGACACAGCGGGGACACAGCGTCGATACAGCGGGGACACAGCGAGACCCCGCGGGCAACACAGGAAGGAAACAGCGGGACCCAGTGGGACACAGCGTCGATACAGCGGGACACAACGGGGTACACAGCTGGGGACACAACAAGACAAAGCGGGGGACACAGCGGTACACAGGGGGACATAGCGGGGGACACAGCAGGACCCAACGGGAGACCCAGCGAGGACACAGCGGGACACAGCGGGGGACACAGGGGGACACAGCGGGGGACACAGCGGGACACAGCGGGGAACACAGCGAGGACACAGCGGGGGACACAGCGGGACACAGTGTCGATACAGCGGGCACACAGCGTTACACAGCGTGGTACACAGCTGTGGACACAACGGGACACAGTGGGGGCACAGCGGGACACAGCGGGCCACAGTGGGACACAGCGGGGAAAAAGCGTGAGACACAGCGGGGGACAGAGCTGGAGACAGCGGGGGACACAGCGAGGACACAGCAGGACACAGCGTTGACACAGCGGGGTCTCAGCGGGGGACACAGCGGGAGACAAAGAGGGACGCCACGGAACACAGCGGGACACAGCAGGAAACAGCAGTGATACTGCGTGGACACAGTGGGACACAGCGGGGGACACAGTGGGACACAGAGGGGAACAGAGCGGGACACAGTGGGGGACAGAGCGTGGGACACAGTGAGACACAGCGGGGACAAAGCTGGTCACAGCGGGGTACACAGAGGGACACAGCGGGGACGCAGTGGGGAAACAGCGTGACACAGCAGGACACAGCGGGACACAGTGGGGGACACAGCAAGGACACAGCGGCACACAGCATGGGACACAGCAAGGACACAGTGGGACACAGCGGGGGACACAGCAGTACACAGCGGGACACAGCGGGGACACAGCAGAGACACAGCGGGGGACACAGCGGGACACAGCGGGGGGACACTGGGATGACACAGCCGTACCCAGCGGGACCCAGCGTCGATACAGCAG
>NW_012293880.1:0-1661 GCF_000151885.1 Dipodomys ordii | reverse complement strand
GGAGATTGTGCATCACCAAATAACTCGTTCTTCTCCTAAAAAGACTGAGAAATGTGTTCAGCTTAGAGCAGATTACCCAGCTTCCTTGCAGCTTGGTGTAATCAGGAGATGAAATTTCAACAAAGAGGATTTTTTTTTTTATTGCGTAGGACTTTGTTTTGTTTTTGTCAGTCATGGGGATTGAACTCAGGCCCTGGGCGCTGTCCCTGAGCTCTTTTGCTCAAGGCTAGCGCTCTACCACGTTGAGCCACAGCACAACGTCTAGTATCCTGGTGATTCGTTGGTGACAAGAGTGTCACAGACTTTCCTTCCCCGGGCTGGCTTTGAACCATGATCCTGAGGTCTCAGCCTCCTGAGTAGCTAGGATGACAGGAGTGAGCCACGGGCACCTGGCTTGCACAGGACTTTTGTGACTCATTCTCATACCCATCTTCCTTTCTGAGGCCTGACAAGATAGAAAGATATTTGGTTCCAGGCAAGCCAAACATATTATGAATGAGGAATGGGAGGAACTCCAGACAGCAAGGAGCTATACTAGAGGAGTCCATGAGAATCTAATGAAGCCATTATTTCTGCTCTGTATTATCAGTCTGCAGATTGCTGTCAAAGAATCGTCCTGGGTATGGTGGTCTCATTACTGTTGAGTCTACATAACTATCATCCAAATCAACTCCTAAGTGATGACACAGAAATCTATTCTGCCTAGATTAATCTCTTTGGCACTTACAGATGTTCAAGTTAATTTTAGGGGTATTTGGGGACCACTACCAATACATTTAGAAGACTGTATCAAGAATTAATTAATGTGGACAGAAAGGAACCTTACTTCATTGTTGGTGGGAATGTAAACTTGTTCAACCATTTTGGAAAGCAGTATGGAGGTTCCTCAAAAGACTTCACATAGAACTCCCCTATGACCCAGCAATCCCACTTTTGGGCATTTACCCAAATGCTTACAAACAAGACCACACTAAAGCTACCAGCACAACTATGTTTATTGCAGCATTATTTACCATAGCTAAGATATGGAACCAACCCAGATGCCCCTCAGTAGATGAATGGATCCAGAAAATGTGGTATATATACACAATGGAATTCTATGCCTCCATCAGAAAGAATGGCATTGCCCCATTTGTTAGGAAATGGAAAAACTTGGAAAAAATTATATTAAGTGAAGTAAGCCAGTCCCAAAGAAACATAGGTCCCATGGTTTCCCTTATTTGCAATATCTAGTATATCTATGAGTCAAGCGGAAAAGGTCAGATAATGTGATGTCAGGAAATTGAACCCTTAGATATGTATCTTAATGATTTTTTCTTTCATGCATGTGTTTCTAATGCACTTATAAGATTATCTCTTTGTTGCTTTGTATGTCCCTCCTCCACAGTATAACCCCTGCTTTCACTATATTTGATGTCAGTATAACTTGAGGAGGAGATGGGGAAAAACCAGCTGTTTAAAGATACAGGTGGACCTGTTGCAACAATGAGAAGTACAAGTTGTCATGTCCAAAACGAGCTTTACAACGTTGGTGCGGGGGGGGGGGGGAAGGGGGGAAGGAGAAAGATTGGGATTGGGGGGGAGGGGGGAGGCTGGGAAGGGATGTGAAGGGTAAACAAAAGGAGGAGGCTGCAATGCTTGGTAAGAAATGTACGCATTGA
>NW_012293879.1:0-1718 GCF_000151885.1 Dipodomys ordii | reverse complement strand
GTTTAAACAGCCATTATGTGACAAAGTGTAACCTCAATGGCCACCTGGGTGTGGTCTGGTATGACTGGGCAATCTTTGGGTGTGTGAAAATCTCAGTGGTCACCTACCTGAGCTGGCTTCCCCTTGTGATTTTTGCCTTTAAAAAACTAAGAAAATGGGCCGCTTGGGGGATGCAGAAACAACACCTGAGTCTGTGCTGCGGCCCTGGCCGGTCAATGTAGAAACATTCTAAGTAACTGTGCTTCTTTAATACCAACTTTGTTGTGGTGGGCTCTGTAACTCCAGACGACTAGGTGGGCTTGCCTGCCTGAGTAGGGTGTCTTCCTACTGTAAGGTCTGCTCCTGGATGGCTAACAGACTCCACCCTCCTCGCAGCAAAGTCTCCACCCAAGTCCTGCATTACCTAGGCAACTGGGACACCTGGAAGAAGGTCACATCTGCATCCGCTGAGGTCACATCTGAATTTGATGTGGCCACACCTTTCCCTGCCCATACCCTAGATAATGCCTAGTGCAGGCCCAGGCGCTCTCTCTGTTTCTAGCTCTCTCTGTTTCTAGCTCTCTGCTCTCTCTGCTCTCTTTCTCTTTTCTAGCTCTTTTCTCTCTCTTTCCTCTTTCCTTTCCTAGCCAGGTGGAGTGCCAACCTTGCCTGGTCCCAGCAGGTCTACTGAATAAACCTACCCCTTACCTGAATACCACGTGAGTGCTGCTGTTCTTACTCGGCTACCTCCTTTTAAAAACCTAACACCTACTACACAAGCACCAGTGGAAACGGCTTCAGTGGCTGGCGGCTGCTCCAATCATAGTGTGGGTACTGGCCGGAAGTGCAGAGCATGCAGCGGCGAGGCAGCTATGGTTGCTGAGGTAGAGGCTGCGGCTGCGGCTGACACAGGGGAGGAGGCCGCTGAGGCTGCGGAGCAGAGGCTGTGCACAGCCCCGCCATGTGCCGGCAGACGCCCCTGCCCCCTCTCAGCAGCGCTGCTTTTCAAACATAGCACTGCCGGCTCTGAACCACAGAGCCTCTTGCAGTCACCTGGCGGAGATGGCGCGCCCCTGGCATGCTTGTGGCCCTGACTTGGTCCCGGCCCCGAGTCCTCAGATGCCGGGTGCGGACCCGATCGCAGCCTACAGCTTCTTCCAGCAACACAAGTGAGTGGCCACCCTGCGGGCCAGCACCCCACGACCCCACCCCCTGCGACCTCTCCACTCTTCCCAACCCCCCACCCCCGCCGAGCTAGAACCTCACCTCTTGCTTCCCCTTACCCATCACGCATGCACCTCCCCCATGTGCCACAGTCTGCCCTGGCTCTGCCACAAATGCACCCCAGGGATGGGGGGTGGAGGTGGGTGTCCACCCGGGGATCGCACCCTCATCCCTAGCGGTTAGTGTCCCAGGAAAAGGGGAGCATCAGGGATGGGTGAGGAGGGAGCACCACAGAGCCCCTAGCCTGGAGCAGTGACAGCCACACAGCCTTGCATCTGCATCCTTTCTCTCCCTGGTGGGAACCTGGTGGCTTTCATCCGAGATGGGGAGCAGTACCCAACACCTGCCTTCTTAGGTCTTTTCCTTTTTGCTGGGGAGGGAGGTGTTGGATACAGAAGATAGGCCCTCCTTGCTGTGTGAGCCCTTGTCTTCTGTGCTCAGTCACCCTTTCACCTGAGAACATTCCCCGAAGAGCCCACTAGAGAGGTGAGGGCACTGGGGTCAGATAGAAGGTG
>NW_012293878.1:0-4501 GCF_000151885.1 Dipodomys ordii | reverse complement strand
GGTATGACTGTGCAATCTTTTGGGTGTGTGAAAATCTCATTGGTCACCTACCTGACCAGGCTTCACCTTGTGATTTTTGCCTTTAAAAACCTAAGCACATGGGTCGCTTGGGGTCACAGTATCAGCTCCTGAGCCTGTGCTGTGGCCCAGGCCGGTCAGTGTAGGAACCTTCTAAATAAAGTTGCTTCTTTAATAACAACTTTGTTGTGGTGGGCTCTGTAACTCCAGACGACTAGGTGGGCTTGCCTGCCTGAGTAGGGTGTCTTCCTACTGTAAGGTCTGCTCCTGGATGGCTAGCAGACTCCACCCTCGTTGCAGCAAAGTCTCCACCCAGTACCTGCATTACCTAGGCAACTGGGACACCTGGAAGAGGTCACATCTGCATCCGCTGAGGTCACATCTGAATTTGATGTGGCCACACCTTTCCCTGCCCATACCCTAGATAATGCCTAGTGCAGGCCCAGGCGCTCTCTCTGTTTCTAGCTCTCTCTGTTTCTAGCTCTCTGCTCTCTCTGCTCTCTTTCTCTTTTCTAGCTCTTTTCTCTCTCTTTCCTCTTTCCTTTCCCAGCCACGTGGAGTGCCAACCTTGCCTGGTCCCAGCAGGTCTACTGAATAAACCTACCCCTTACCTGAATACCACGTGAGTGCTGCTGTTCTTACTCGGCTACCTCCTTTTAAAAACCTAACACCTACTACACAAGCACCAGTGGAAATGGCTTCAGTGGCTGGCGGCTGCTCCGATCATCGTGTGGGTACTGGCCGGAAGTGCAGAGCATGCAGCGGCGAGGCAGCTATGGTTGCTGAGGTAGAGGCTGCGGCTGCGGCTGACACAGGGGAGGAGGCCGCTGAGGCTGCGGAGCAGAGGCTGTGCGCAGCCCCGCCATGCGCCGGCAGACGCCCCTGCCCCCTCTCAGCAGCGCTGCTTTTCAAACATGGCACTGCCGGCTCTGAACCGCAGAGCCTCTTGCAGTCACCTGCCGGAGATGGCGCGCCCCTGGCATGCTTGTGGCCCTGACTTGGTCCCGGCCCCGGGTCCTCAGATGCCGGGTGCGGACCCGATCGCAGCCTACAGCTTCTTCCAGCAACACAATTGAGTGGCCACCCTGCGGGCCAGCACCCCACGACCCCACCCCCTGCGACCTCTCCACTCTATCCAACCCCCCACCCCCGCCGAGCCAGAACCCCACCTCTTACTTCCCCTTACCCATCACGCATGCACCTCCCCCATGTGCCACAGTCTGCCCTGGCTCTGCCACAAATGCACCCCAGGGATGGGGAGTGGAGGTGGGTGTCCACCCGGGGATCCCACCCTCATCCCTAGCGGTTAGTGTCCCAGGAAAAGGGGAGCATCAGGGATGGGTGAGGAGGGGGCACCACAGAGCCCCTAGCCTGGAGCAGTGACAGCCACACAGCCTTGCATCTGTATCCTTTCTCTCCCTGGTGGGAACCTGGTGGCTTTCATCAGAGATGGGGAGCAGTACCCAACACCTACCTTCTTAGGTCTTTTCCTTTTTGCTGGGGAGGGAGGTGTTGGATACAGAAGATAGGCCCTCCTTGCTGTGTGAGCCCTTGTCTTCTGTGCTCAGTCACCCTTTCACCTGAGAACATTCCCCGAAGAGCCCACTAGAGAGGTGAGGGCACTGGGGTCAGATAGAAGGTGGGTATTTGGGAGAAAAGCACACCCCCTCTGACACACATACAACCGGCCTGTACCCCCAACCCCAGCTGTCAACAGTTCTGACTGGGTGATCACATTTCTCAGTTCTGCCAGCTTCTGCTAGTGCTCCCAGTTCATCTGGTCTCCTCGTCCTCCCCAAGAATCTGCCAAGTCGCCCAGAAGTATGTAGGCTGGAAGTAGGAAATCCAACCATGTATATAGCTTTTAGGACCTCATCAAAGTCCCCAACAATGCTCCCACCCCAGGTCAGACACCTCTCTGGAGGCACCATGACCCCCTGCTTTGTTTTCTGTCCTGGCTCTCAGGAACCACGTGTCTCTGGACTCCTTCACCCAGAGTCCTAGCCTAGGGTTTTGGTGACTGGGGATTCAAGGCTGGTTGTTCCCAAGGGGAAGGGTCTGTCCCTGGAGAAAGGGGGAGGCAGGGTGGTTCTGCATTATTACAGCATTGTTCCCCTTGGGTGGTTGCCCCTGGTTCTGACAAGGGAACCCCCGAGCTTGAGCTGGTAAGTTGCCTAGATGAGAAACCAACAAATTCAGGAGAGGCACTGCTTTGAGTCTGTGTGTTTAGGTGTGTATGAGAGAGAGAGAGAGATCATCTTTCTCATTGTACAGTCAGCATGTCTAAAAAGAGTACAATAATTTTTGGGGGGGAGGGGGTCCGGTTGTGGGGTCTGAACTCTGGGCCTGTGCGCTGTCCCTAAGCTCTTCAGCTCAAGGCTAGCACTCTAGCACTTGAGCCACAGGGCCACTTCCGACTTTTTTCTTTTTGCTTACCTGGTGCTGAGGAATCAAACCCAGGGCCTTGTGCATGTAAGGAAAGCGCTCTACCACTGAGCCACCTTCCTAGCCCAAGCAAAAGCATTTTATTTATGTGCATGTGTGTATTTGTTGTTCTTTTTTCATTAATGCCCAGTATGAGCCCAGCCACAATTTTTGTTTTCTCTTTCACAGTGTCATGGCTCCTTTAGAGAAGGTTTCATTAGATGTTCCTTCCCACCACTTTCTTCCCCTTTCCTGCAGCCCACAGTAGCAGTTGGGCCTGCGTGGGTCTCTCCTAGGAGGCCTGTGTGAACCGCAGACCAGGGTGGACACCTGCCCTTCTGTCTTTAGCCAGAAGGCTCGTAAGGTTACTGTGATCACAGCTGCATTCTTCCAGCCAGACAGTCTGCTCTCATGCGTATAGTTGGAGCTAATTCAAAGTTGAGAATGTGTCTGCCAAACATAATTAGGGAACGAGATAGGGGGAGTAGGGCAGGGGCTGTGAAGCTAGGAGGGTCTGGGAATTGATGAACGGTGTGACATAGCAGATGGTTTATCACGACCGAGGATGAGAGGGGAATCTTACCCAGGGCATTGATGGTGTCCGTGGGCATCTGAGCAGGGAGCTCCGGGTCCCCAATGTTGCCATGGATTTCCTCCCAGGGCAGTGCACTGGTTGGCAGTCCTCCCTGGAGTCCTGCAGACTCCAATCTGTGTCCCTCCTGAGCTGTTTCCAGCTAGGCAATGGTAGGCAAGTGTGTTCCCCCTGCTGGAGCCTGCTTGGGACCAGGACATGCAGTTAGCTAAGGCTCTCTGAATGCCATTTTCTGTAACCTGCTGTAGGCTGTCTGGAAGGAAAAAGGGACTACTGATTTTGAAACCCATTAAGTTTGATTGGGAGAAGTAAAATGCCACCTTTTCCAGGGTTTTTTCTTGAAGCTGGCAATTTCTACTAATGCCTGGGATTCTGGGTCAAATTAGATGGACCATTTCAGCCACCAAACAATGACTTTCAAAGCAGCACAGGCAGAATTCCCAAGCCAGAAGGTTTCCTGCTACGAATGTCGTGCCTTGACTGCCTTTCTCCAGCAGCTGCTGATTCTCCACCGGCTCTCTTTAGGGTGACCACCACAGTTGAGGATGTGTTGGGGAGCAGAGATTGTGACCTCGCCATCCGCAGCCTGCCAGCTGTGAGCAGAGACAATTCCCAGCACCTGCACTGGAATCTGGGAGATTCAGAGACCTGGAATGCCTCAAGGATCCTTTCTCTGCAACATGAAATTTGGGGGCCGGATATAGTGGACCATCCTGTCTTCCCCAGGGAGTGGAGAGGAGGCCCTTTGAGTCTGGCGTTCACCTCACAGCAACCTTGTTGACACCTGAGTGAGGAATGGAGTGCCACAGAGCTGGTCAGTGGATGGACAGAGATCTTTGAGAAGATAGGCATCCCAGAGGCCCCAGAATCCAGTGAAGACATCATGGCTCACGTCCTTGGAACCAAAACAGTTAAGTGCAGTGGCACCAGGAGGGTGGGAAGAGGTGGAGGGAGAACTGTTGGAGAGTTACATCAGGCTTTGCCCCCACCCAGGATGCTTACCGAATTAGATGGGACTTTGATGTAGTATTGTCATAGACAGATGCTCTTTTATTTATCCAAAAAAACGATTACAGTGTGTGCCAAGCCCGGGGTGGGGGGGAGAGGGGGGGTCATACATGAGGAAAGGTCACAGTGCTGGATACACAGCACATGGAGAAATCACACATTGAGTTGGATACCATTGGTTCATTCCTGTCATCTTAGCTAGATAGGAGGTTGTGCAGGGACGAGCGAGGTTTAAGGACCATGCAGGAAAGCCTTTAACGACCAAAAAGATAATGCCTGAAGTTGATGAGTGGCTCAAGGTATAGACTTTTGGCCTTGAGTTAAAAGGCTCAGGGACAGCACCCAGTCTTGGATTCTACGGCTCAGGAGAGACACATAGATAGGAAAGAGAAAGAGAGGAGGGAAAAGTGAAGGAGAAAAGGAGGAAAGGAAGGAAGAAGGGATCATGCAGGCACAAGC
>NW_012293877.1:0-2634 GCF_000151885.1 Dipodomys ordii | reverse complement strand
CTGGTTTCTATTACATTCTCGGGGTGGTCCTGGGATTTTACTCGCTTCGGATCATGTACCTTTTCCTCTTTACTCGATACTAAGGCCTTCCCCCTGTCCCCCCAGCTACCCTTCTGCTTTTAACTAATTATTGATGGAGATATCTCACAGATTCTTATTCAGATGTCTTGTAATCAACTCGTCACTGTCATCTTTTCGAGTTCTAAGATTATTCACCCGCTCCCAGCTCTTTTGATTATTCTTTTTGATCTAACAGACATGATAGAGACTTTATCCTTTTCATGGGTTTAGACCCAGATCCTTCTGAGCACACATTACATATTTACATAGTAGAATGACTGAATTTGTTAAATGTGTTCCCTCTCTCAAACCCATATTTCAACCACTTTGGTCTTATTTCCTCTTTATCAGCAAATTTCTCTGCCCCACTTCCTATATCCTTATTGAACGACATCTCAGAGTCTGTATAATTTGACAAAACCCTAAAGGTCATGAGCAAAATGGCCAGGCTTTTAAAAAAGGAATTTTCAACCCTTTGGTAGTTATTCACGCCCCTAATCCTAGCCACTCAGGAGGCAGAGATATGAGTATCCCGGTTCAAAATCAGCTTAGGCACAAACATATGAGAGATTCTTATCTCCAATGAACCTGGGAGCAAAAATAGCCAGAAATGGAGGTATGGCTCAAGTCATAGAGCGCAAGTGAAAAAGAGAATACTAGACTCATAAGTTCAAGCCCCAAAATTAGCACACAAAGGGAGGTAGGGAAGAAGGAAGGACGGACCGAAGGACGTAAGTAAGTAAGGAAGGAAGGAAGGAAGGAAGGGAAAGAGGAAGGGAGGGAGGGAGGAAGGGAAAGAGGGAAGGAAGGAGGAAGGGAAAGAGGGAAGGAAGGAAGGAGAAAGAAAGGAAGGAAGAGAGGGAGGGAGAGAGGGAAGAAGGGAGGAAGGGAGGGAGGAAGGGAGGGAGAGAGGAAGGGAGGGAAGGAGGGAGGAAGGGAGGGAGGGAGGAAGAAAGAAAAGATTCAAATTTTTAATTAAAATGGAAAAATGGATCCATTTTAGACATTAAAGGTACTTTCAGGGGCAGTGGGGGGGTGTTAAGGAAGTTCTTTCTTTGCCCCCAAATTCATTCTCCCTATGCATAAATTTCAGCAATCCCCGTGAAGGCTCTTGAAATCAAAAGGCAAGTTATCTGTAGTCAGTGACTTAAGATCATTTTCTGAAGACTCTCTGTGCTGGCCAGGTCTGTGCTGGGACAGAGTTCCAGCAGTCCTCATAGCTGGCAATCTGTGGCCAATAGCAGGCTCAGTGAATGATGGGCGGGGGGAAAAAGCTGACCATGGAACAAACATGTGTTTCAGTTTTTCCTTCCTCATCTTATACCCAAACCATTCCAAAGAGAAGGGGGATGGCCCCGGTCTATAAGAGGGAATTCAGAAAAGAAGCACAACTAATTCTACTTCCCAGGGACACTGCACACAGGTCAGAAATTTTCTCTTTTTGACACTGGAAAGCTTCCTTTGCTGAAATTTTAAGGTATCAGTGTCCATATGAAAATGTTAGTTTAAAATTAAATAATTAAGCATATAGTTGCATATTTAAGCCACTGAGTTTGAAACAGATTGTATTCATAATGATAACTGGTCAAGAACAGTGGCTTTGGCCCAAAGAAACATAGGTCCCATGGTTTCCCTTATTTGCAATATCTAGTATATCTATGAGTCAAGCAGAAAAGGTCAGATAATGTGATGTCAGGAAAATGAACCCTTAGATATGTATCTTAATGTTTTTTTCTTTCATGTATGTGTTTCTAATGCATTTATAAGATTATCTCTTTGTTGCTTTGTATGTCCCTCCCCCACAGTATAACCCCTGCTTTCACTATATTTGATGTCAGTATAACTTGAGGAGGAGATGGGGAAAAACCAGTTGTTTAAAGATACAGGTGGACCTGTTGCAACAAATAGAAGTACAAGTTGTCATGTCCAAAACGAGCTTTACAACGTCGGTGCGGGGGGGGGGGGGGAGGGGGAAGGAGAAGGATTGGGATTGGGGGGGAGAGGGGAGGCTGGGAAGGGATGTGAAGGGTAAACAAAAGGAGGAGGCTGCAATGCTTGGTAAGAAATGTACGCATTATCCTGCCCATGTAATTGTAACCCCTCTGTACAGTATCTTCACAAATAAAATAAAATAAAAATAAACAACAGTGGCTTTTAATTAAAAATTCAATTTCAGATGCTTTTAATTCAAATGAGTTTGAAACGTCCAACATTGGATCCTCTTGTAGATAACGTTCTCGAATAGAATACTTGGAGGCTAGCCATGCACTGTACATTCAGTGAGCATATGGTACTAGACTAAGGATGGAAAGCTGAGTGAACCTGGTCCTTAGGCTTGAGCAGCGCAGCTGGGAGCAGAAGAGCCCACCCACACAGCTGTCACTCATTGCTACCAGCATTTCAGAGCTAAGGCAGAGTGTCTAGGAGGGGCCTTGAGGAGAACTGGATTCCTGAACAGATCCAAAACTTGGATCAGGAGATAAATTCTTAAGGATCTTGCTGAAAGTTCAAATGCCATTTCCCACACATTCACTGCTCTGAACTTCAAGATCAGTGATTTTGCCTCCAAGGACT
>NW_012293876.1:0-1976 GCF_000151885.1 Dipodomys ordii | reverse complement strand
GGAACAGCGAGGACACAGCGGGACACAGCGGGGGACAAAGCGGGAGACAGCGGGGGACACAGCGAGGACACAGCGGGACACAGCGGTGACACAGAGGGGACTCAGCGGGGGACACAGCGGGGGACAAAGTGAGACAACACGGGACACAGTGTGACACAGCGGGACACAGCGGGGACACTGCGGGGACACAGCAGGACAAAGCGGGTGACACAGCGGGACACAGCAGGACACAGCGGGGGACACAGTGGGGGTCAGCGGAGACAGAGAGGGGCCACAGCAGGACACAGTGGTGACACAGCTGGACACAGCGGAGTACACATTGGGACACAGCGGGTACACAGCGGGGACACAGCGGGACACTGCTGGACACAGCAGGAACACAGCGGGACACAGCGGGACAAAGCGGTGACATAGCTGGACACAACGGAGTACACAGCGGGACAGAGCGGGCACACAGCAGGGACACAGCGGGACACAGCGGGACACAGCGGGGACACTGCGGGAACATAGCGTGACACAGCGGGGTTCACAGCAGAGGACACAGCGGGACACAGCGGGTGACCCAGCGAGGACACAGTGGGACACAGCGGGGGACACAGAGAGGACACAGCGGGCCAGAGCGGGACACAGCGGGGGACAAAGCGGGAGACAGCAGGGGACACAGAGAGGACACAGCGGGACACAGCTGCGACACAGAGGGGACTCAGCGGTGGACACAGCGTGGGACAAAGCGGGACACCACGGGACACAGTGTGACACAGCGGGGACACTTCGGGGACACAGCAGGACAAAGCGGGGAACACAGCGGGACACAGCGGGACACAGCGGGGGACACAGCGGGGGACAGCGGAAAGAGAGAGGGGACACAGCGGGACACAGCGGTGACACAGCTGCACACAATGGAGTACACAGCGGGACACAGCGGGCACACAGCGGGGACACAGTGGGACACACGGGACACAGCGGGTGACACAGCGGGGGACAGCGGAGACAGAGAGGGGACACAGCGGTGACACAGCTGCACACAACGGAGTACACAGCGGGACACAGCGAGCACACAGCGGGACACAGCGGGACACAGCAGGGACAGAGCGGGACTCAGCGGGACACAGCGGGACATAGCGGGGGACACAGCAGGACACAGCAAGGACACAGCGAGGACACAGCGGGACACAGCGGGGGACACAGCAAGGACACAGCGGGACCCAGCGGGACCCAGCGTCGATACAGCGGGGACGCTGCATGGTACACAGCTGTGGACACAACGGGACACAGTGGGGGCACAGCAGGACACAGCGGGACACAGTGGGACACAGCAGGGACAAAGCGTGAGACACAGCGGGGGACAGAGCGGAAGACAGCGGGTGACACAGCGACACAGCCAGACACAGCGGTGACACAGCGGGGACTCAGCGGGGGACACAGCGGGGGACAAAGCGGGACACCACGGAACTCAGCGGGACACAGCGGGAAACAGAGGTGACCCTGCGGGGACACAGCGGGACACAGCAGGGGACACAGCGGGACATAGCGGGACAAAGCGGGGGACACAGCGGGACACAGCGGGGGACACAGCAGGACACAGCGGGACACAGCGGGGGACACAGCGGGACACAGTGGGGGACAGAGCGTCGGACACAGCGAGACACAGGGGGAGAAGGCTGGACACAGCGGGGTACACTGAGGGACACAGCGGGGACAGAGCGGGGAAAAAGCATGACCCAGCAGGACACAGCGGGACACAGCGGGGTACACAATGAGGACACAGCGGCACACAGCGGAGGACACAGCGAGGACACAGCGAGACACAGCGAGGACACAGCGGGACCCAGCGGGACACAGCGTCGATACAGCGGGGACACAGCGTTACACAGCGTGGTACACAGCTGTGGACACAACGGGACACGGCGGGACACAGCGTGACACAGCGGGAACACAGCGGGACACAGCGGGCACACAGCGGGGACACAGCGGGA
>NW_012293875.1:0-4244 GCF_000151885.1 Dipodomys ordii | reverse complement strand
TTCTCATACACAGCGTGGTACACAGCTGTGGACACAACGGGACACAGTGAGGGCACAGCGGGACACAGCGGGACACAGTGGGACACAGCGGGGAAAAAGCGTGAGACACAGTGGGGGACAGAGCTGGAGACAGTGGGGGACACAGCGAGGACAAAGCAGGACACAGCGTTGACACAGCGGGGTCTCAGCGGGGGACACAGCGGGAGACAAAGAGGGACACCACGGAACACAGCGGGACACAGCAGGAAACAGCAGTGATACTGCGTGGACACAGTGGGACACAGCGGGGGACACAGCAGGACACAGAGGGGGACAGAGCGGGACACAGTGGGGGACCAAGCGTGGGACACAGCGAGACACAGCGGGGACAAAGCTTGTCACAGCGGGGTACACAGAGGGACACAGCGGGGACGCAGTGGGGAAACAGCGTGACACAGCAGGACACAGCGGGACACAGCGGGGGACACAGCAAGGACACAGCGGCACACAGCATGGGACACAGCAAGGACACAGTGGGACACAGTGGGGGACACAGCGGGACATAGCGGGGGACACAGCGGGGGATACAGCGGGACACAGCGGGACACCGCGGGGGACACAGGGAGGACACAGCGGGACACAGCGGGGGACAGAGCGAGGACATATTGGGACACATTGGGACACAGCGTGATTCAGCGGGGGACACAGCAGTATACAGCGGGACAAATCGGGACACAGCGGGGACACAGCAGAGACACAGCGGGGGACAGAGCGGTACACAGCGGGGGACACAGGGATGAAAGACCAGGACCCAGCGGGACCCAGATGGATACAGCAGGGACCCAGCAGGACACAGCGGGACACAGCGGGGACAGAGCAGTAGACACAGCGGGACACAGCGTTGGACAAAGGGAGGACACAGCGGGACACAGCGGGACCCAGCGTCGATACAGCAGGGACACAGCGGGACACAGTGGGGTACACAGCTGGGGACACAGCAAGGACACAGCGGGATACAGCGGGACACAGCGGGGACGTTGCGGGAACATAGCAGGACACAGCGGGGTACACAGCGGGACACAGCGGGACACAGCTGGGGACACAGCGGGGACACAGCTGGACACAGCGGAACACAGCGGGAGTCAAAGCGGGAGACAGCGGGGGACACAGCGAGGACACAGGGGGACACAGCGGCGACACAGAGGGGACTCAGCGGGGGACACAGCGTGGGACAAAGTGGGACACCACGGGACACAGTGTTACACAGCGGGACACAGCGGGGACACTGCGGGACACAGCAGGACAAAGCGGGGGACACAGCGGGCCACAGCGGGCCACAGCGGGGCACACAGCGGGGGACAGCGGAGACAGAGAGTGGCCACAGCGAGACAAAGCGGTGACACAGCTGGACACAGCGGGGTACACACTGGGACACAGCGGGCACACAGCGGGGACACAGCGGGACACAGCGGGACACAGCGGGGACACAGTGGGACACAGCGGGACACAGCAGGCACACAGCGGGGACACAGCGGGACACAGCGGTACACAGCGGGAACAGAGAGGGACATAGCCGGACACAGCGGGACACAGCGGGGGACACAGCGGGACACAGTGGGGGACCCAGTGAGGACATAGCGGGACACAGCAGGGACACAGCAAGGACACAGCGGGGGACACACCGGGGGACACAGCGGGACACAGCGGGGACACAGTGGGACACAGCGTGACAAAACAGGCACACAGCGGGGACACAGCGGGACACAGCGGGACACAGCGGGGACAGAGAAGGACATAGCCGGACATGCGGGACACAGCGGGGGACACAGCGGGACATAGTCGGGGACCAGTGAGGACACAGCGGGACACAGCAGGGGACACAGCAAGGACACAGCGGGGGACACAGCAGGGGACACAGCAGGACACAGCGGGGAACACAGCGAGGACACAGCGGGACACAGTGGGACAGAGCGTCGATACAGCGGGGACACAGAGTTACACAGCGTGGTACACAGTTGTGGACACAACGGGACACAGTGGGGTCACAGCCGGACACAGTGGGACACAGCAGGGACAAAGCGTGAGACACAGCGGGGGACAGAGAGGGAGACAGCAGGGGACACAGCGAGGAAACAGCGGGACACAGCGGTGACACTGCGGGGACTCAGCGGGGGACACAGCGGGACACAGCGGGGGACACAGCAGGACACAGCTGGGGACACTGCGGGACACAGTGTGGGACAGAGCGTGGGACACAGCGAGACACAGCGGGGACAAAGCTGGACACAGCGAGGTACACAGAGGGACACAGCGGGGAAACAGCGTGACACAAAAGGACACAGCGCGACACAGTGGGGGACACAGCGGGACACAGCGGGGGACACAGGGAGGACAGAGCACGACCCAGCGGGACCCAGCTGGGACCCAGCTCCGATACAGCGAAGACACAGCGGGACACAGCGGGGTACACAGCTGGGGACACAACGGGATACAGCGGGGGACACAGCGAGGACACAGCGGGACACAGTGGGACACAGCGGGGACACAGCTGGGGACACAGCGGGGACACAGCGGGACACAGCGGGGGACAAAGTGAGACAACACGGGACACAATGTGACACAGCGGGACACAGCGGGGACACGGCGGGGACACAGCAGGACAAAGCGGGTGACACAGCGGGACACAGCGGGGGACACAGCGGGGGACAGCGGAGACAGAGAGGGGCCACAGCAGGACACAGCGGTGACACAGCTGGACACAGTGGGGTACACAGCGGGACACAGCGGGTACACAGGGGGACACAGCGGGACACCGCTGGACACAGCGGGGACACAGCGGGACACAGCTGGACAAAGCAGGGGACACAGCGGCACACAGCGGGCACACAGCGGGGACACAGCGGGACACAGCAGGGACACAGCGGGACACAGCGGGGGACACAGCAGGGACACAGCAGCCGCCACAGCGAGGACACAGCGGCACACAGTGGGGGACACAGCGAGGACACAGCGGGGGCCACAGCGGGGGCCACAGCGAGACACAGCGGGGAAGACAGCGAGAACACAGAGGGACCCAATCGGGACACAGCGTCGATACAGCGGGGACACAGCGTTACACAGCGTGGTACACAGCTGTGGACACAACGGGACACAGTGGGGGCACAGCGGGGACAAAGCGTGAGACACAGCGGGGGACAGAGCGGGAGACAGCAGGGGACACAGCGAGGACACAGCGGGACACAGCGGTGACAAAGCGGGGGACACAGCGGGACACAGCAGGGGACACAGCGGGGGACACAGAGGGACACAGCGGGACACAGCGGGGGACACAGCGGGACACAGCGGTGACACAGCTGGACACAACGGAGTACACAGCGTGACCCAGCTGGCACACAGCAGGGACACAGCGGGACACAGCGGGACACAGCAGGGACAGAGCGGGACACAGCGGGACACAGTGGGGGACACAGCGGGACACAGCTGGGAACACAGCGAGGCCACAGCGGGACCCAGCGGGACACAGCATCGATACAGTGGGGACACAGCGTTGCACAGCGTGGTACACAGCTGTGGACACAACGGGACACAGTGGGGGCACAGCGGGACACAGTGGGACACAGCGGGACACAGCGAGGGACACAGCGAGGACACAGCGGGACACAGCGGGGGTCAAAGGGGGAGACAGCAGAGGACACAGCGAGGACAGAGCTGGACACAGCGGCGACACAGAGGGGACTAAGCGGGGGACACAGCAGGACAGAGCGTTGGACACAGCGGGACACAGCGGGGGACACATCGGGGGACACAGCGGGATACAGCTGCTGATACAGCGAGGACACAGCAGGGACACTGCGGGACACAGCGGGTCACAATTGGGAAATAGTGGGGGACACAGCGTAGGACACAGCGGGATACAGAAGACACAGCGAGGACACAGCGGGGACATAGGGGGACACTGCGGGACACAGCAGGGACACAGAGGGACACAGCGTGGACACAGCGGGGAAACAGCGGGACACAGCGGGACACAGCGGGTACACAGCGGGGACACAGCGGGACACAGCGTGGGACATAAAGGCGGACACAGCAGGACACAGCGGGACACAGCGGGGACACAGCAAGACACAGCGGGACACAGCGGGGGACACACCGGGGGAGAGCAGGCACACAGCGGGACACAGCGGGACACAGCGGGACACAAAGCGGGACACAGCGGGACACAGCGGGGGACACAGCATGGACAACAGCGGGACACAGTGGGGAAA
>NW_012293874.1:0-2502 GCF_000151885.1 Dipodomys ordii | reverse complement strand
CCTTCCCCTCCACAAATTATACCAACATCAAATACAGTGAAAACAGGGGTTATACCGTGGGGGAGAGACATACAAAGCAACAAAAAAATCATCTTATAAATATGTTAGAAACAATCGCAAGAAAGAAGAAAACATTTGAATTCTTATCTTGGGGTTCATTTTGCCTAACATCAACTTATCTGACCATTTCCGCTTGTCTCAGACATATACTAGTTATTGTAAATAAGGGAAACCATGGGATCTATGTTTCTTTGGGCCTGGCTTACTTCACTTAATATAATTTTTTCCAAGTCTTTCCATTATCTAACAAATGGGGTGATGTCATTCTTTCTGATGGAGGCATAGAATTTCATTGTGTATATACCACATTTTCTTGATCCAGTCATCTTCTGAGAGGCATCTGGGTTGGTTCCATATCTTAGCTATGGTAAATAATGATGCAATAAACATAGTTGTGCTGGTAGCTTTAGTGTGGTCTTGTTTGTGATCATTTGGGTAAATGCCCCAAAGTGGGATTGCAAGGTCATAGGGGAGTTCTATGTGAAGTCTTTTGAGGAACCTCCATACTGCTTTCCAAAGTGGTTGAACAAGTTTATACTCCCACCAACAATTCAGTAAGGTTCCCTTCTGTCCACATCCCCTCTAGCATCTGTTGTTATTAGAGTTCTTGATTATAGCCATTCTAACTAGGGTAAGGTGGTATCTCAATGCTGTTTTGATTTGCATTTCTTTTATGGCTAGGGAGGTTGAGCATTTCTTCATGTGTCTATTGGTCATTGTTATTTCCTCTTCAGAGAAGTTTCTCTGTAAGTCTTTAGCCCACTTATTTATTGGGCAGTTGTGTGTGTATGTGTGTGTGTGCTGGGACTTGAACTCAAGGCCTGAGTGCTGTCCCTTAACTTTTTCACTCAAGGCTGGTACTGTATTGCTAGAGCCACAGCTCTACTTCTGGCTTTTTTGTTGTTGTTGTTGTTGGTTCATTAGAGCTAAGAGTCTCATGGACTTTCTTGCCTGGACTGGCTTCCAACTGCGATCTTTAAATCTCTACCTCCTGTGTAGCTAGGATGACAGGCGTGAGCCATCAGCACTTGGTTATTGCTTTTTTTCTCTCTCTCTAACTTGAAAAGGTATACCAAGATAAATGGATGAGTGCTATTGACTTTATAAGTATCATTCTAAATTTGGCCTCATCTGTCAAACAAATATATTGTGTGCGATGGTTAGTAGGCAGCTGCTCTTCATAGTATGAGAATGCTGAGCCTGATTGCTGAAGGACAGTCCCCACAGAATGGTAGAGGTTGATCACAACCAGGAAGTCCTTTGCAGGCAGGCGTAGTGAAAAACTCAGATATGGCTGGGGCTGACAGCGGTGCCCAAAGCGAAAACATGAGAATAGTATTCCTTCCTTCCTTCCTTCCTTCCTTCCTTCCTTCCTTCCTTCCTTACTTACTTACTTCCTTCCTTCCTTCCTTCTTTACTTCCTTCCTTTCTTCTTCCCTCCCTCCCTTCCTTCCTTCCTCCCTCCCTTCCTTCCTTCCTCACTTCCTTCCTTCCCTCTCTCTCTTTCTCTCTCTCTCTCTTTTTTTCTTTCTTTTGTCTTTCTGTCTTTTTTGCCAGCTTGGGGCTTGAACTCAGGGCCTGGGCAGTGTCCCTAAGCTTCTTTTATTCAAGGCAAGCTCTCTACCACTAAGCCACCTTCCCAGTCCTGAGGATAGTATTTCAAGGCATCAAGATGATGTGCCATTCTTGGCTGTTGGCAATGAGATTCGGGAAAAGGAGACTATCAAGACAAGAGAAAATAGCAAGAAGTCTTCACAAGAGGCCAGTAGGAGGACCCAGATGGCCTCTGTATGGGAGGAATGTGTCCCAGTGGTTCACATCTCCAGAGGAATGTAAAGAGGACAAATTGAAGCAGTAATATGCTTTATGCAAGCAAATGTTTGGGTTACCCTGGGGAGAGACATTAAAAACAAAAACAAAAACAACTCTGTGAGGACTAGACAGTCATTTCCATCTCCTTGGGGATAAGCAAAAGCCCCAGCTGTGTGATTTCTTAGCCAGTTACGGCAAATGGCACAGCAAATAGGGTGTATTTAATGCAAGGCCCACAAAATCTGGGGCAATGGTTGGCTTTGAAGATTTTCTTATTTCATCTATGATTGCCTATCGATGATTCTCACCTGTGGAGACATATGAGGAATAGTAAGGAAGGCTTGAAAGCACCCTTCTCTCACCATTTCTGCCTCTGTTTGGTTTTCTAAGAGGTGAATGCTAGGCCCTGCAGTTGGGGCCAGAGAGAAAGTTTACAGTTGTTCATCATAATTCTTTGTATGTGCCAGTCCTGGGGCTTGAACTCAGAGCCTGAGTGCGTGCTGTCCCTGAGCTTCTTTTGCTCAAGGCTATTTGCTCTACCATTTGAGCCACAGCTCTACTTCTGGCTCTTTTTTCTTGGCAGGGGGGTGGGTAGTTTGTTGGAGGCAGGAGCTTTATGGACTTTCTTGG
>NW_012293873.1:0-6222 GCF_000151885.1 Dipodomys ordii | reverse complement strand
TCAAGCAGGAGAGCAGAGCCAGAAGAAACAGGAGAAGCCGAAGAAGCAGAAGCAGAATCTGAAGCAGAAGGAGAAACAGAAGAAGCACAATCTGAAGCAGAAGCAGAAGAAACAGAAATAGTAGAATAAGCAGAAGCAGAAGCACCAGGACAAGCAGAAGAACAAGAAGGAGAAGGCGAAAGAGAAGGATTAGGAGTAGGAGAAGCAAAAGGATAAGCTGAAGCAGAAAGAGACGCAGAAGGAAAAGCAGCACGAGAAGTAGGAGAAGCAGGAGAAGCAGAAGATGCAGAAGCAGAAGGAGAAGCAGAAGGAAAAGCAGAAGAAGCAGCAGCAGGAGAAGCAGAAGTAGAAGAAGCCGAATAAGCAGAAGCAGAACCTGAAGCAGAAGGAGAAGCAGAAGAAACAGAAGACGCAGAAGCAGAATGAGAAGCAGAAGGAGAAATTGAAGCAGAAGGAGAAGCAGAAGCAGAAAGAGAATCAAAATCAGAAGGAGAAGCAGAAGACACAGAAGAAGTAGAAGCAGTAGTAGTTGTAGCAAAAGCAGAACGAGAAGCAGAAGGAAAAGCAGGAGAACAAGAAGGAGAAGGAGAAACAGAAGGAGAAGCAGAAGTAGAAGCAGAAAGAGAAGCAGGTAAAGCAGAAGAAGAAGAAGCAGAAGGAGAATCAGAAGGAGAAGCAGAAAAAGGAGAAGGAGAAGCAGAAGCAGAAGAAGATGCAGAAGGAGAAGCAGAAGAAGCAGAAGCAGAAGGAGAAGCAGGAAAAGCAGAAGAAGCAGAAGCAAAAGGTGAAGCAAAAGAAGGAGAAGGAGAAGCAGAGGCAGAAGAAGAAGCATAAGGACAAGCACAAGCAGAAGGAGATGCAGAACGAGAAGCAGAAAAAGCAGAAGCTGAAAGAGAAGCAGAAGTAGGAGAAGGAGAAGGAGGAGAAGCAGAAGCAGAAGGAGAAGCAGAAGCAGAATGAGAAGCAGAAAGAGAAGCAGGAGGAGGACAAGAAGCAGAAGCAGGAGAAGCCAAAAGAGAAGAAGCAGAAACAGAAGCAGAAGGAGAAGCAGAAGGAGAAGCAGCAGAAGAAGTAGAACAAGAAATTCAGGCACGAGAAACAGAAGAAGCAGAAGCAGAAGGAGAAGCAAAAACAGAACCAGAAGGAGAAGTAGAAAAAGCAGCAGAAGAAGCAGAAAAACAAGCAGGAGAAGCAGAAGCAGAAAGAGAAGTAGAAGCAGAAGAAGCAGAAGAAGACGCAGTAGAAGCATAAGAAGCAGGAGAAGGAGAACCAGAAGAAAAAGAAGACGCATAAGAAGCAGAAGCAGAAAGAGAAGCAGAAATAGAAGGAGAAGAAGAAGGAGAAGTTGGAGAATCAGAAGAAGCAGAAGCAGAAAGAGAAGCAGAAGAAGGAGAAGGAGAAGCAGAAGGAGAAGGACAAGCAGGAGAAGCAGAAGAAGCAGAAGCGGGAGAAGCAGAAGAAGAAGAAGAAGAAACAGAAGAAGGAGAAGGAGCAGAAGGAGAAGCAGAAGCAGAAGGAGAAGCAGAAAGAGAAGCAGAAGAAGCAGTAGCAGAAGAAGCAGAAGCAGAAGAAACAATAGAAGCCGAAGAATCAGAAGGAGAACCTGAAGCAGAAGGAGAAGCAGAAGCAGCAGAAGCTGGAAAAGCAGAAGCAGAAGAAACCGAACAAGCAGAAGAAGCAGAAGCAGAAAGAGAAGAGGAAGAAGAAGGAGAAAGAGAAGGATTAGGAGTAGGAGGAGCAGAAGCAGAATAAGAAGCAGAAAGAGAAGCAGAAGGAGAAGCAGAAGGAGAAACAGAAGAAGCAGAAGCAGGAGAAGCAGAAGCAGAATGAGAAGCACAAGAAGGAGAAATTGAAGGAGAAGGAGAATGACACGGAGAAGCAGAAGGAGAAGTAGGAGAAGCAGAAGAAGAAGAAGCAGGAGAAGCAGAAACAGAAGAAACAGAAGGAGAAGAGCAGAAGCAGGAGAAGCAGAAGGAGAAGCAGAAGAAGCAGAAGCTGAAGCAGAAGAAGAAGAAACAGAAAAAGCAGAAGAAGCAGAAGAAGAAGCAGCAGGAGAAGCAGAAGAAGAAGAAGGAGAAGGAGAAAGAGAAGGATTAGGAGTAGGAGAAACAGAAGGATAAGCAGAAGCAGAAAGAGAAGGAGAAGGAGAAGCAGGAGAAGCAGAAGAAGCAGAAGCAGGAGAAGCAGAAGCAGAATGAAAAGCAGAAGAAGGAGACATTGAAACAGAAGGCGATGCAGAAGGAGAAGCAGAAGTAGAAGGAGAAGCAGAAGAAGGAGAAGCAGAAGGAGAAGCATAAAGAGAAACAGAAGGAGAAGCAGGAGAACAGAAGCAGGAGAAGCAGAATCAAAAGAAATAGAAGAAGGATAAAAAGCAGAAGCAGAAAGAGAAGCAGAAACAGAAGGAGAAGCAGAAATAGAAGCTGAAGAAGCAGTAGCAGAACCTGAAGCAGAAGGAGAAGCAGGAGAAGCAGAAGAAGCAGAATCTGGAGAAGAAGGAGAACCAGAAGGAGAAGCAGAAGCAGAAAGAGAAGCAAAAGCAGAAGGAGAAGCAGAAAGAGAAGCAGCAGGAATAGCAGAATAACGAGAAGGAGAAACAGAAGGAGAAGAAGAATGAGAAGCAGAAGGAGAAGCAGGAAAAACAGAAGAAGCAGAAACAGACGGAGAAGCAGAAGAAGGAGAAGCAAAAGCAGAAGAAGAAGCAGAAGGAAAAGCACAAGCAGAAGGAGATGCAGAAGTAGTAGCAGGAGAAGCAGAAGAAGCAGAAGCAGAAGGAGAAGAAGAAGGAGAAGAAGCAGAATCAGAAGAAGCAGAAGGAGAAGTAGAAAGAAAAGCCGACGAAGAGAAGCAGAACGAGAAGCAGGAGAAGCAGAAGAAGCAGAGCGTGAGAAGCAGAAGCAAAAGAAACAGAAGAAATAGAAGGAGCAGAAGCAGAAGGAGAAGCAGAAAGAGAAGCAGGAGAAGCAGAAGAAGCAGGAGAAGCAGAAGCAGAAGAAACAGGAGAAGCCAAAGAAGCAGAAGCAGAATCTGAAGCAGAAGGAGAAACAGAAGAAGCACAATCTGAAGCAGAAGTAGACGAAAAAGAAATAGTAGAATAAGCAGAAGCAGAAACAGCAGGAGAAGCAGAAGAAGAAGACGGAGAAGGCGGAAGAGGAAGATTAGGAGTAGGAGTAGCAAAAGGATAAGCAAAAGCAGAAAGAGACGCAGAAGGAGAAGCAGCAAGAGAAGCAGGAGAAGCAGAAGAAACAGAAGCAGGAGAAGCAGAAGAAACAGAAGACGCAGAAGCAGAATAGAAGTAGAAGGAGAAATTGAAGCAGAAGCAAAAGGAGAAGCAGAAGCAAAAGGAGAAGCAGAAGCTAAAGGAGAAGCAGAAGAAGGAGAAGGAGAAGCAGAAAGAGAAGCAGAAAGAGAAGCAGAAAGAGAAGCAGGAGAAGCAGAAGCAGAAGAAACAGAAGAAGGAGAAGAAGCAGAAGCAGAAGCAGAAACAGAAGGAAAAGCAGAAAGAGAAACAGGAGAAGCAGAAGAAGCAGCAGCAGGAGAAGAAGAAGAAGCAGAAGCCGAAGATGCAGAAGCAGAATCGGACACAGAAGGAGAAACAGAAGAAGCATAATCTGAAGCAGAAGCAGAAGAAACAGAAATAGTAGAATAAGCAGAAGCAGACGCACCAGGAGAAGCAGGAAAAGCAGAAGGAGAAGGCGAAAGAGAAGAATTAGGAGTAGTAGAAGCAAAAGGATAAGCAGAAGCAGAAAGAGACGCAGAAGGAGAAGCAGCACGAGAAGTAGGAGAAGCAGGAGAAGCAGAGGAAACAGAAGACGCAGAAGCAGAATGAGAATCAGAAGGAGAAATTGAAGCAGAAGCAGAAGGAGAAGCAGAAGCAGAAGGAGAAGCAGAAGAAGGAGAAGGAGAAGCAGAAAAAGAAGCAGAACGAGAAGCAGGAGAAGCAGAAGCAGGAGAAGCAGAAACAGAAAAAACAGAAGAAGGAGAAGAAGCAGAAGGAGAAGCAGAAACAGAAGGAAAAGCAGAAAGAGAAGCAGGAGAAGCAGAAGAAGCAGCAGCAGGAGAAGCAGAAGCAGAAGAAGCCGAAGAAGCAGAAGCAGAACCTGAAGCAGAAGGAGAAGCAGTAGAAGCAGAAGAAGCAGAATCAGGAGAAGCAGAAGGAGAAGCAGAAGCAGAATGAGAAGCAAAAGCAGAAGGAGAGTAGAAGGAGAAGCAGAAGAACAGAAGAAGCAGAGGCAGTAGCAGAAGAAGCAGAAGATGCAGAAGCAGAAGGAGAAGCAGAAGGAAAAGCAGAAGAACGAGAAGGAGAAGGAGAAACAGAAGGAGAAGCAGAAGAAGGAGCAGTAGAAGGAAAAGCAGCAGGAGAAGCAGAAAGAGCAGCAGAAGGAGAAGCAGGAGATGCAGAAACAGGAGAAGCAGAAGCAGAAGAAACAGGAGAAGGACAAGAAGCAGAAGCAGAAGGAGAAGCAGAAACAGAAGGAGAAGCAGAAAGAGAAGGAGGGGAAGCAGAAGAAGCAGAAGCAGGAGAAGCAGAAGCATAAGAATCCGAAGAAGCAGAAGCAGAACTCTGAAGCAGAAGGAGAAGCTGGAGAAGTAGAAGAAGAAGAATCTGGAGAAGCAGAATGAGAAGCAGAAGGAGAAGCAGAAGCAGAAAGAGAATCAAAATCAGAAGGAGAAGCAGAAGAAACAGAAGAAGTAGAAGCAGTAGCAGTTGTAGCAGAAGTAGAACGAGAAGCAGAAGGAAACGCAGAAGAACAAGAAGGAGAAGGAGAAACAGAAGGAGAAGCAGAAGGAGAAGCAGAAAGAGAAGCAGGTAAAGCAGATGAAGAAGAAGCAGAAGGAGAAGTAGAAGAAGGAGAAAGAGAAGCAGAAGCAGAAGAAGATGCAGAAGGAGAAGCAGAAGAAGCAGAAGCAGAAGGAGAAGAAGGAAAAGCAGAAGAAGCAGAAGCAAAAGGAGAAGCAAAAGAAGGAGAAGGAGAAGCAGAAGCAGAAGAAGAAGCATAAGGACAAGCACAAGCAGAAGGAGATGCAGAAGGAGAAGCAGGAGAAGCAGAAGAAGCAGAAGCGGGAGAAGCAGAAGAAGAAGAAACAGAACAAGGAGAAGGAGCAGAAGCAGAAGGAGAAGGAAAAGCAGAAGGAGAAGCAGAAAGAGAAGCAGGAAAAGCAGAAGCAGGAGAAGCAGAAGCAGAAGAAACAGGAGAAGGACAAGAAGCAGAAGCAGAAGGAGAAGCAGAAACAGAAGGAGAAGCAGAAAGAGGAGGGGAAGCAGAAGAAGCAGAAGCAGGAGAAGCAGAAGCATAAGAATCCGAAGAAGCAGAAGCAAAACCTGAAGCAAAAGCGGAAGCAGGAGAAGCAGAAGAAGCAGAATCTGGAGAAGCTGAATGAGAAGCTGAAGGAGAAGCAGAAGCTGAAAGAGAATCAAAAGCAGAAGGAGACGCAGAAGAAACAGAAGAAGCAGTAGCAGTTGCAGCAGAAGCAGAAGGAGAAGCAGAAAGAAAAGCAGAAGAACGAGAAGGAGAAGGAGAAACAGAAGGAGAAGCAGAAGGAGAATCAGAAGGAGAAGCAGAAGAAGCAGAAGGAGAAGCAGAAGCAGAAGAACAGAAGGAGAAGCAGAAGGAGAAACAGAAGCAGAAGAAGCAGCAGAAGGAGAAGCAGAAGCAGAAGAAGATGCAGAAGGAGAAGCAGAAGAAGCAGAAGAAGCAGAAGCAGAAGGAGAAGTACAAGTAGGAGAAGGAAGAGCCGCAGAAGAAATAGGAGAAGCAGAAGGAGAAGCAGAAGCAAAATGAGAAGCAGAAAGAGAAGCAGTAGAAGCAGAAGAAGCAGGAAAAGAAGAAGCAGAAGAAAGAGAAGAAGAAGAAGAAGAAGAAGAAGAAGAAGAAGAAGAAGAAGAAGAAGAAGAAGAAGAAGAAGAAGAAGAAGAAGAAGAAGGAGGAGGAGGAGGAGGAGGAGGAGGAGGAGGAGGAGGAGGAGGAGAAGGAGAGGTTTAAGGAGAATCTGAATAAGGGGAATTCGGGAGAAAGCAGGTGATGATTTTTGTGTATAATCGGATTGTTTATTTTTTCCTAGGGAGATTCGGTAGAAGGTGTTTTGTGTCTATATAGATGGAGAGCCTAAAGTGTGAGTCTGATGGGATTTCTGTATGATGGGGGTTTCTCAGCCTTATAGCTTTAGACTGATTATCTGAACCCATAGTAGGATGCAACTGGATATCCTGGTGTATCTTAGAAG
>NW_012293872.1:0-6223 GCF_000151885.1 Dipodomys ordii | reverse complement strand
CAAGCAGCAGAAGGTGAAGCAGAAGGAGACGCAGAAGCAGAAAGAGAAGCAGAAACAGAAGGAGAAGAAGAAGGAGAAGTTGAAGAATCAGAAGAAGCAGAAGCAGAAAGAGCAGCAGAAGAAGGAGAAGGAGAAGCAGAAGGAGAAGGACAAACAGGAGAAGCAGAAGAAGCAGAAGCGGGAGAAGCAGCAGAAGAAGAAGAAACAGAAGAAGGAGAAGGAGCTGAAGGAGAAGCAGAAGCAGAAGGAGAAGCAGAAAGAGAAGCAGAAGAAGCAGTAGCAGGAGAAGCAGAAGCAGAAGAAACAGAAGAAGCCCAAGAACCAGAAGGAGAACCTGAAGCAGAAGGAGAAGCAGAAGGAGCAGAAGCTGGAAAAGCAGAAGCAGAAGAAACGGAACAAGCAGAAGAAGCAGAGGCAGGACGAGAAGCAGAAGAAGAAGAAGGAGAAAGAGAAGGATTAGGAGTAGGAGGAGCAGAAGCAGAATAAGAAGCAGAAAGAGAAGCAGAAAGAGAAGCAGCAGGAGAAACAGAAGAAGCAGAAGCAGGAGAAGCAGAAGCAGAATGAGAAGCACAAGAAGGAGAAATTGAAGGAGAAGGAGAATGAGACGGAGAAGCAGAAGGAGAAGTAGGAGAAGCAGAAGAAGAAGAAGCAGGAGAAGCAGAAGCAGAAGAAACAGAAGAAGGAGAATAGCATAAGCAGAAGCAGAAGGACAAGCAGAAGAAGGAGAAGCTGAAGCAGAAGAAGAAGAAACAGAAAAAGCGGAAGAAGCAGAAGAAGAAGCAGCAAGAGAAGCAGCAGCAAGAGAAGCAGAAGAAGAAGAAAAAGAGAAGGAGAAAGAGAAGGATTAGGAGTAGGAGAAACAGAAGGATAAGGAGAAGCAGAAAGAGAATGAGAAGGAGAAGCAGGAAAAGCAGAAGCAGGAGAAGCAGAAGCAGAATGCAAAGCAGAAGAAGGAGAAATTGAAACAGAAGAAGATGCACAAGGAAAAGCAGAAGCAGTAGTAGAAGCAGAAGAAGGAGAAGCAGAAGGAGAAGCATAAAGAGAAACAGAAGGGAAGCAGGAGAAGCAGAAGCAGGAGAAGCAGAAGCAGAAGAAATAGAAGAAGGAGAGAAGCAGAAGCAGAAAGAGAAGCAGAAACAGAAGGAGAAGCAGAAATAGAAGCAGAAGAAGCAGAAGAAGCAAAAGGAGAACCTGAAGCAGAAGGAGAAGCTGGAGAAGCAGAAGAAGAAGAATCTGGAGAAGAAGAAGGAGAACCAGAAGGAGAAGCAGAAGCAGAAAGAGAAGCAAAAGCAGAAGGAGAAGCAGAAGAAACAGAAGAAGCAGAAGCAATAGCAGAAGAAACTGAAGATGCAGAAGCAGAAAGAGAAGCAGAAGGAATAGCAGAAGAACGAGAAGGAGAAACAGAAGGAGAAGCAGAAGGAGAAGCAGAAGGAGAAGCAGGAAAAGAAGAAGAAGCAGAAGCAGACGGAGAAGCAGAAGAAGGAGAAGGAGAAGCAGGAGCAGAAGAAGAAGCAGAAGGAAAAGCACAAGCAGAAGTAGATGAAGAAGGAGAAGCAGGAGAAGCAGAAGAAACAGAAGCAGAAGGAGAAGAAGAAGGAGAAGAAGCAGAATCAGAAGAAACAGAAGCAGAAATAGAAAGAGAAGCCGACGAAGAGAAGCAGAACGAGAAGCAGTAGAAGCAGAAGAAGCAGAAGCGGGAGAAGCAGTAGAAGAAGAAACAGTAGAAGGAGAAGGAGCAGATGGAGAAGCAGATAGAGAAGCAGGAAAAGCAGAAGAAGCAGAAGCTGGAAAAGCAGAAGCAGAAGAAACTGACCAGCAGAAGATAGCAGAAGCAGACGAGAAGCAGAAGAAGATAGAAGGAGAAAGAGAAGGGATTAGGAGTAGGAGGAGCAGAAGAAGAAGATCTGGAGAAGAAGAAGGAGAACCAGAAGGAGAAGCAGAAGCAGAAAGAGAAGCAAAAGCAGAAGGAGAAGCAGAAGAAACAGAAGAAGCAGAAGCAGTAGCAGAAGAAGCTGAAGATGCAGAAGCAGAAAGAGAAGCAGAAGGAATAGCAGAAGAACAAGAAGGAGAAACAGAAGGAGAAGCAGAAGGACAATCAGAAGGACAAGCAGGAAAAGAAGAAGAAGCAGAAGCAGACGGAGAAGCAGAAGAAGGAGAAGGAGAAGCAGAAGCAGAAGAAGAAGCAGAAGGAAAAGCACAAGCAGAAGGAGATGCAGAAGGAGAAGCAGGAGAAGCAGAAGAAACAGAAGCAGAAGGAGAAGAAGAAGGAGAAGAAGCAGAATCAGAAGAAGCAGAAGCAGAAATAGAAAGAGAAGCCGACGAAGAGAAGCAGAACGAGAAGCAGGAGAAGCAGAAGAAGCAGAAGCGGGAGAAGCAGAAGAAGAAGAAACAGAAGAAGGAGAAGGAGCAGAAGGAGAAGCAGAAAGAGAAGCAGGAAAAGCAGAAGAAGCAGAAGCAGGAGAAGCAGAAGCAGAAAACAGGAGAAGGACAAGAAGCAGAAGCAGAAGGAGAAGCAGAAACAGAAGGAGAAGCAGAAAGAGAAAGAGGGGAAGCAGAAGAAGCAGAAGCAGGAGAAGCAGAAGCATAAGAATCCGAAGAAGCAGAAGCAGAACCTGAAGCAGAAGGAGAAGCAGGAGAAGGAGAAGAAGCAGAATCTGGAGAAGCAGAATGAGAAGCTGAAGTAGAAGCAGAAGCCGAAGCAGAAAGAGAATCAAAAGCAGAAGGAGAAGCAGAAGAAACAGAAGAAGCAGAAGCAGTAGCAGTTGCAGCAGAAGCAGAAGGAGAAGCAGAAGGAAAAGCAGAAGAACGAGAAGGAGAAGGAGAAACAGAAGGAGAAGCAGAAGGAGAATCAGGAGAAGCAGAAGTAGCAGAAGGAGAAGCAGAAGGAGAAACAGAAGCAGAAGAAGCAGCAGAATGAGAAGCAGAAAGAGAAACAGTAGAAGCAGAAGAAGCAGGCAAAGCAGAAGCAGAAGAAAGAGAAGAAGAAGAAGAAGAAAAAGAAGAAGAAGAAGAGGAAGAAGAAGAACAAGCAGCAGCATAAGGAGAAGCATAAGGAGAAGCATAAGGAGAAGCAGTAGAAGCCGAAGCAGGAGAAGCACAAGATGCAGAAGCAGGAGAAGCCGAAAGAGAAGAAGCAGAAACAGAAGCAGAAGTAGAAGCAGAAGCAGAAGGAGAAGCAGCAGAAGAAGTAGAACCAGAAATTCAGGCAGGAGAAACAGAAGAAGCAGAAGCAGAAGCAGAAGGAAAAGCAAAAAGAGAAACAGAAGAAGAAGTAGAAGAAGCAGCAGAAGGAGAAGCAGCAGAAGAAGCAGAAAAAGAAGTAGGAGAAGCAGAAGCAGAAAGAGAAGTAGAAGCAGAAGAAGCAGAAGAAGCAGAAGAAGAAGAAGAAGCAGTAGAAGCATAAGAAGCAGAAGCAGGAGAAGCAGAAGAAAAAGAAGAAGCATAAGAAGCAGAAGCAGAGGGAGACACAGAAGAAGGAGAAGGAGCAGCAGAAGGTGAAGCAGAAGGAGATGCAGAAGCAGAAAAAGAAGCAGAAACAGAAGGAGAAGAAGAAGGAGAAGTTGGAGAATCAGAAGAAGCAGAAGAAAAAGCAGAAAGAGAAGCAGAAGAAGGAGAAGGAGAAGCAGAACGAGAAGGACAAGCAGGAGAAGCAGAAGAAGCAGAAGCGGGAGAATCGGAAGAAGAAGAAGAAACAGAAGAAGGAGAAGGAGCAGAAGGAAAAGCAGAAGCAGAAGGAGAAGCAGAAAGAGAAGCAGAAGAAGCAGAAGAAGCAGTAGCAGGAGAAGCAGAAGAAACAGAAGAAGCCCAAGAACCAGAAGGAGAACCTGAAGCAGAAGGAGAAGCAGAAGCAGGAGAAGCTGGAAAAGCAGAAGCAGAAGAAACAGAACAAGCAGAAGAAGCAGAAGCAGAACGAGAAGCAGAAGAATAAGAAGGAGAAAGAGAAGGATTAGGAGTAGGAGGAGCAGAAGCAGAATTAGAAGCAGAAAGAGAAGCAGAAGGAGAAACAGAAGAAGCAGAAGCAGGAGAAGCAGAAGCAGAAGCAGAATGAGAAGCACAAGAAGGAGAAATTGAAGGAGAAGGAGAATGGGACGGAGAAGCAGAAGGAGAAGTAGGAGAAGCAGAAAAAGAAGCAGGAGAAGCAGAAGCAGAAGAAGGAGAAGAGCAGAAGCAGAAGGAGTATCAGAAGCAGAAGGAGAAGCAGAAGAAGCAGAAGCTGATGCAGAAGAAGAAGAAGAAACAGAAAAAGCAGAAGAAGCAGAAGAAGGAGCAGCAGGAGAAGCAGAAGAAGAAGAAGGAGAAAGAGAAAGAGAAGGAATAGGAGTAGGAGAAACAGAAGGATAAGCAGAAGCAGAAAGAGAAGCAGGAGAAGCAGAAGAAGCAGGAGAAGCAAAAGCAGAAGAAAAAGAAGAAGCATAAGTAGCAGAAGCAGAGGGAGAAACAGAAGAAGGAGAAGGAGCAGCAGAAGGTGAAGCAGAAGGAGATGCAGAAGCAGATAGAGAAGCAGAAACAGAAGGAGAAGAAGAAGGAGAAGTTGGAGAATCAGAAGAAGCAGAAGCAGAAGCAGAAAGAGCAGAAGAAGGAGAAGGAGAAGCAGAAGGAGAATGACAAGCAGGAGAAGCAGAAGAGCAGAAGCGGGAGAAGCAGATGATGAGAGAAACAGAGAAGAGAAGAGCAGATGGAGAAGCAGAGCATAAGAGAAGCAGAAGATTAGCAGAGAGCAGTAGCATGAGAGCAGAGAATCAGATGATGTCTCTAGGATCCAGATGAGATCTTGAAGCAGAAGAAGCAGAAGCAGGAGAAGCAGAAGCATAAGAATCCAAAGAAGCAGAAACAGAACCTGAAGCAGAAGGAGAAGCAGGAGAAGCAGAAGAATCAGAATCTGGAGAAGCAGAACGAGAAGCAGAAGGAGAAGCAGAAGCAGAAAGAGGAGAAGGAGAAGCAGAAGCAGAAAAATATGCAGAAGGAGAAGCAGAAGATGCAGAAGCAGAAGGAGAAGCAGGAAAAGCAGAAGAAGCAGAAGCAAAAGGAGAAGCAAAAGAAGGAGAAGGAGAAGCAGAGGCAGAAGAAGAAGCATAAGGACAAGCACAAGCAGAAGGAGATGCAGAAGGAGAAGCAGGAGAAGCAGAAGAAGCAGAAGCTGAAGGAGAAGCAGAAGTAGGAGAAGGAGAAGGAGGAGAAGCAGAAGCAGAAGGAGAAGCAGAAGCAGAATGAGAAGCAGAAAGAGAAGCAGGAGGAGGACAAGAAGCAGAAGCAGGAGAAGCCGAAAGAGAAGAAGCAGAAACAGAAGCAGAAGGAGAAGCAGAAGCAGAAGGAGAAGCAGCAGAAGAAGTAGAACCAGAAATTCAGGCAGGAGAAACAGAAGAAGCAGAAGCAGAAGCCAAAAGAGAAGCAGAAGGGGAAGTAGAAAAACAGCAGAAGAAGCAGAAAAACAAGCAGGAGAAGCAGAAGCAGGAAGAGAAGTAGAAGCAGAAGAAGCAGAAGAAGAAGAAGAAGCAGTAGAAGCATAAGAAGCAGAAGCAGGAGAAGCAGAACCAGAAGAAAAAGAAGAAGCATAAGAAGCAGAAGCACAGGGAGAAACAGAAGAAGGAGAAGGAGCAGCAGAAGGTGAAGCAGAAGGAGATGCAGAAGGAGAAAGAGAAGCAGAAACAGAAGAAGAAGAAGAAGGAGAAGTTGGAGAATCAGAAGAAGCAGAAGCAGAAAGCGAAGCAGAAGTAGGAGAAGGAGAAGCAGAAGGAGAAGGACAAGCAGGAGAAGTAGAAGAAGCAGAAGCGGGAGAAGCAGCAGAAGAAGAAGAAACAGAAGACGGAGAAGGAGCAGAAGGAGAAGCAGAAGCAGAAGGAGCAGCAGAAAGAGAAGCAGAAGAAGCAGTAGCAGGAGAAGCAGAAGCAGAAGAAACAGAAGAATCCGAAGAATCAGAAGGAGAACCTGAAGCAGAAGGAGAAGCAGAAGCAGCAGAAGCTGGAAAAGCAGAAGCAGAAGAAACCGAACAAGCAGAAGAAGCAGAAGAAGAACGAGAAGCAGAAGAAGAGGGAGAAAGAGAAGGGTTAGGAGGAGGAGGAGCAGAAGCAGAATAAGAAGCAGAAAGAGAAGCAGTGAGAAGCAGAAGAGAAACAGAATCAGAAGCAGGAGAAGCAGAAGCAGAAGCAGAAAGAGAAGCACAAGAAGGAGGAATTGAAGGAGAAGGAGAATGAGACGGAGAAGCAGAAGGAGAAGAAGGAGAAGC
>NW_012293871.1:0-6224 GCF_000151885.1 Dipodomys ordii | reverse complement strand
TGTGTCCACAGATGTGAACCACGCTGTCTAATGCTGTATCCCCGCTGTATCGACAATGTGTCCCGCTGGGTCCCGCTGTGTCCTCGCTGTGTTCCCCGCTGTGTCCCGCAGTGTGCCCGCTGTGTCCCCCGCTGTGTCCTCGCTCTGTCCCCCACTGTGTCCCGCTGTGTCCTCGCTGGGTCCTCTGCTGTGTCCCGCTGTGTCCCCCGCTGTGTCCCGCTGTGTCCCGCTCTGTCCCGCTCTGTCCCTGCTGTGTCCCGCTGTGTCCTGCTGTGTCCTCGCTATGTCCCCTGCTGTCTCCCGCTCTGTCCCCCACTGTGTCTCACGATTTGTCCTTGCTGTGTCCCACTGTGTCCCGCTCTGTCCCGCTGTGCCCCCACTGTGTCCCGTTGTGTCCACAGATGTGTACCACGCTGTGTAAGGATGTACCCCAGCTGTATCGACGCTGTGTCCCGCTGGGTCCCGCTGGGTCCTCGCTGGGTCCACCGCTGTGTCCCGCTGTTTCCACCGCTGTGTCCCGCTGTGTCCCCCGCTCTCTCCCCCTGTGTCCACCGCTGTGTCCCGCTGTTTCTCCCGCTGTGTCCTGCTGTGTCCTCGCTGTGTCCCCCGCTGTCTCCCACTCTGTCCCCCGCTACGTCTCACGATTTATCCTCGCTGTGTCCCACTGTGTCCCGCTCTGCCCCAACTGTGTCCCGTTGTGTCCACAGATGTGAATCACGCTGTGTAACGCTGTATCCCCGCTGTATCGACGCTGTGTCCCGCTGGGTCCCGCTGTGTCCTCGCTGTGTTCCCCACTGTGTCCCGCAGTGTGCCCCGCTGTGTCCCCCGCTGTGTCCTCGCTCTGTCCCCCACTGTGTCCCGCTGTGTCCTCGCTGGGTCCTCTGCTGTGTCCCGCTGTGTCCCCCGCTGTGTCCCGCTGTGTCCCGCTCTGTCCCGCTCTGTCCCTGCTGTGTCCCGCTGTGTCCTGCTGTGTCCTCGCTGTGTCCCCAGCTGTCTCCCGCTTTGTCCCCTGCTACGTCTCACGATTTGTCCTCACTGTGTCCCACTGTGTCCTGCTGTCCCCCCACTGTGTCCCGTTGTGTCCACAGATGTGTACCACGCTGTGTAACGCTGTATCCCCGCTGTATCGACGCTGTGTCCCGCTGGGTCCCGCTGTGTCCTCGCTGTGTTCCCCCCTGTGTCCCGCAGTGTGCCCCGCTGTGTCCCCCACTGTGTCCTCGCTGTGTCCCCCACTGTGTCCCGCTGTGTCCTTGCTGGGTCCTCCGCTGTGTCCCGCTGTGTCCCCCGCTGTGTCCCGCTGTGTCCCGCTCTGTCCCTGTTGTGTCCCGCTGTGTCCTGCTGTGTCCACGCTGTGTCCCCCGCTGTCTCCCGCTCTGTCCCCCACTGTGTCTCACGATTTGTCCTCGCTGTGTCCCACTGTGTCCCGCTCTGTCCCGCTGTGCCCCCACTGTGTCCCGTTGTGTCCACAGATGTGTACCACGCTGTGTAAGGCTGTATCCCAGGTGTATCGACGCTGTGTCCCGCTGGGTCCCGCTGGGTCCTCGCTGGGTCCACCGCTGTGTCCCGCTGTTTTCACAGCTGTGTCCCGCTGTGTCCCCCGCTCTCTCCCCCTGTGTCCACCGCTGTGTCCCGCTGTTTCCCCCGCTGTGTCCCGCTGTGTCCTCGCTGTGTCCCCCGCTGTCTCCCGCTCTGTCCCGCGCTGTGTCTCACGCTTTGTCCCCGCTGTGTCCCACTGTGTTCCGCTGTGTCCCGCTGTGCCCCCACTGTGTCCCGTTGTGTCCACAGCTGTGTACCACACTGTGTAAAGCTGTGTCCCCGCAGTATCGACGCTGTGTCCCGCTGGGTCCCGCTGTGTCCTCGCTGTGTTCACGGCTATGTCCCGCAGTGTCCCCCGCTGTGTCCCCCGCTGTGTCCTCGCTGTGTTCCCCGCTGTGTCCCGCTGTGTCCTCACTGGGTCCCCCACTGTGTCCCGCTGTGTCCCTAGCTGTGTCCCGCTCTGTCCCGCTCTGTCCCTGCTGTGTCCCGCTGTGTCCTGCTGTGTCCTCCCTGTGTCCCCCGCTGTCTCCCGCTCTGTCCCCCGCTTCGTCTCACGATTTGTCCTCGCTGTGTCCCACTGTGTCCCGCTGTGTCCCGCTGTGCCCCCACTGTGTCCCGTTATGTCCACATATGTGTACCACGCTGTGTAACGCTGTATCCCCGCTGTATCGACGCTGTGTCCCGCTGTGTCCTCGCTGTGTTCCCCGCTGTGTCCCGCTGTGTCCCGCTCTGTCCCTGCTGTGTGCCGCTGTGCCCTGCTGTGTCCTCCCTGTGTCCCCGACTGTCTCCCGCTCTGTCCCCCGCTGTATCTCACGATTTGTCTTCGCTTTGTCCCACTGTGTCCCGCTGTGTCCCGCTGTGCCCCCACTGTGTCCCCTTGTGTCCACAGATGTGTACCACACTGTGTAACGCTGTATCCCCGCTGTATCGACGCTGTGTCCCGCTGGGTCCCGCTGTGTCCTCGCTGTGTTCCCTGCTGTGTCCCGCTGTGTCCCCCGGAGTGTCCCCCGCTGTTTTCCTGTCTGTGTCCCCTGCTGTGTCCCGCTGTGTCCTCGCTGGGCCCCCCGCTGTTTCCCGCTGGGTACTCAGCTGTGTCCCGCTGTGTCCCCTGCTGTGTACCCTGCTTTGTCCCGCTGTGTTCCCCGCTGTGTCCCGCTGTGTCCCCCGCTGTGTCCTGCTGTGTCCTCGCTGTGTCGCGCTCTGTCTCCCCCTTTTCCCCGCTGTGTCCCGCGCTGTCCCGTGGTGTCCCGCTTTGTCCCCCGCTGTGTCCGCCGCTGAGTCCCCGCTGTGTCCACGCTGTGCCCGCTCTGTCCTCCCTGTGTCCCCCGCTGTGTCCCGCTGTGTCCCCTGCTGTTTACCCTGCTGTGTCCCGCTGTGTCCCCCGCTGTGTCCCGCTGTGTCCCGCGATGTACCCGCTGTGTCCCGTTGTGTCCCCAGCTGTGTACCCCGCTGTGTCCCGCTGTGTCCCCGCCATTATCGACGCTGTGTCACGCTGTGTCCCGCTTTGTCCTCGCTGTGTCCCCCGCTGTGTCCCGCTGTGTCCTCGCTGTGTCCCCCGTTGTGTCCCGCTGTGTCCCCTGCTGTGTCCCCGCTGTGTCCCTGCTGTGTCCCTGCTGTGTCGCCGCTGTGTCCCGCTGTGTCCTGCTGTGTCCTCGCTGTGTCCACGCTGTGTTCCGCTGTGTCCCCCGCTGTGTCCCGGTGTGTCCCGCTGTGTCCCCACTGTGTCCCGCTGTGTCCCCCGCTGTGTCCCGCTGTGTCCCGCTGTGTCTCTGCTGTGACCCTCTCTGTCCCCGCTGTATTGACGCTGTGTCCCGGTGTGTCCCGCTGTGTCCGCGCTGTGTTTCCGGCTGTGTCCCGCTGTGTACACCTCTGTGTCCCCCGCTGTGTCCCGCTGTGTCGCCTCTCTGTCCCCTACTGTCCCCCGATGTGTCCCCTGCTGTGTCTTGCTTTGTCGCCCGTTTTGTCCCGCTGTGCCCCTGCAGTGTCCACGCTGTGTCCCACTGTGTCACACTGTGTCCCGTGTTGTCCCGCTTTGTCCCCCGCTGTGACCTCGCAGTGTTTCCTGCTGTGTCCCGCTGTGTCCTCGCTGTGTTCCCCGCTATGTCCTGCTGTGTCCCCCGTTGTGTCCACCGCTGTGTTCTCGCTTTGTCCCCCGGTTTGTCCCGCTGTGTCCTCGTTGGGTCCCCCGCTGTGTAACGCTGTGTCCCCCGCTGTTTCCCGCTGTGTCCGACTGTGTCCCGCTCTGTCCCCGCTGTGTCCCTCTGTGTCCCCGCTGTGTGCCCGCTGTGTCCCGCTGTGTACCCCGCTGTGTCCAGCGGTGTCCTTTTGTGTCACGCTGTTTCCCCGCTGTGTCCCTGCTGTGTCCCTCTGTGTACCTCGCTGTGTCCAGCTTTGTCCCCGCTGTGTCTCGCTGTGTCCCACGCTCTGTCCCACACTGTGTCCTGCAGTGTCCCCTGCTGTGTCCCGCTGTGTCCTCCGCTGTGTCCCACTGTGTCCCCCGCTGAGTCCCCGTTGTGTCACCGCTGTGTCCGCTGTTTCCTCGCTGTGTCCCCTGCTGTTTCCCTCTCTGTCCCTCGCTGTGTCTCACGCTTTGTCCCCGCTGTGTCCCACTGTGTCCCGCTGTGTCCGGCTGTGCCCCCACTGTGTCCCGTTGTGTCCACAGTGTGTACCATGCTGTGTAACGCTGTGTCCTCGCTGTGTTCCCCACTGTGTCCTGCTGTGTCCCCCGCTGTGTCCCCGGCTGTCACCAGCTCTGTCCTCCGCTGTGTCTCACGCTTTGTCCTCGTTGTGTCCCACTGTGTCCCGCTGTGTCCAGCTGTGCCCCCACTGTGTCCCGTTGTGTCCACAGCTGTGTACCACGCTGTGTAACGCTGTGTGCCCGCTGTATCGACGCTGTGTCCCGCTGTGTCCCCCGCTGTGTCCTTGCTGTGTTCCTCGCTGTGTCCCCCTGTGTCCCCCGCTGTGTTCCCCGCTGTGTCCCCCTGTGTCCCCCGCTGTGTCCTGCTGTGTCCTCGCTGGGTCTCCCGCTGGGTCCCGCTGTGTCCCCCGCTGTGTCACGCTTTGTCCCGCTGTGTCCTCGCTGTGTCCCCCGCTGTGTCCCGTTGTGTCCCTAGCTGTTTACCCCGTTGTGTCCCGCTCTATCGACTCTGTGTCCCACTGGGTCCCGCTGTTTCCTTCCTGTGTTTCCCGCTGTGTCTCGCTGTGTCCCCGCTGTATCGACGCTGTGTCCCCGCTGTGTCCCGCTGTGTCCCCATCCCCTCGCTGTGTGCCCCGCTGTGTCCCCCCCTGAGTACCCGCTGTGTCACCGCTGTGTCCCCCTGTTCCTACTGCTGTATCCACGCTGTGTCCCGCTGTGTCTCGCTGTATCCTGCTGTGTCCTCTCTGTGTCCCCCGCTATGTTCCGCTGTGTCCTAGATGTGTCCCCCGCTGTGTCCCGATGTGTCCCCATTGTGTCACCCGCTGTGTCGTGCTGTGTCCCGCTGTGTCCCCCGCTGTGTTCGCTGCTGTGTCCTGCTGTGTCCCCCGCTGTGTCACCAATGTGTCCCGCTGTGTCCTCGCTGTGTCCCGCTGTGTCTCGCTGTGCCCCCACTCTGTCCCGTTGTGTCCACAGCTGGGTACCACGCTGTGTAACACTGTGTCCCCGCTGTACCAGCGCTGTGTCCTGCTGGGTCCTGCTGTGTCCTCGCTGTTCCCCGCTGTGTCCCGCTGTGTCCCCAGCTGTGTCCCCCGCTGTGTCCTGCTGTGTCCTCACTGGGTCCCCCGCTGGGTCCCGCTGTGTCCCCTGCTGTGTTCCGCTGTGTCCCGCTATGTCCCGCTCGGTCCCTGCTGTGTCCCGCTGTGTCCCGCTGTCCCCCGCTGTGTGCCAGGCTGTTTCCTGCTGTGTACTCCGTTGTGTCCAGCTGTGTCACCGCTGTGTCTCGCTTTGGCCCCTCTCTGTCTCCGCTGTCCCCTGCTGTGTCCCCGCTGTGTCCCGCTGTGTCTTGCTGTGTCCCCCGCTTTGTCCCGCTGAGTCCCCTCTGTGTCGCCGCTGTGTCCCGCGGTGTCCTCGCTGTGTCCCCCGCTGTCTGCCGCTTTGTCCCCGCTGTGTCCCTAGCTGTGTCCCGCTGTGTCCTGCTGTGTACCCCGCTGTGTCCCACTATGTTCCCACAGTGTCCCCGCTGTGTCCCGCTGTGTCCCATTGTGTCCTCGCTGTGTCCCCAGCAGTGTCCCGTTGTGTCCCCAGCTCTGCACCCCGCTGTGTCCCGCTGTCTCCCCGCTGTAACGACGCTGGGTCCCGCTTGGTCCCGGTATGTCCTCCCTGTGTTCCCCGCTGTGTCCCGCTGTGTCACACGCTGTGTCCCGCTGTGTCTCGCTGTGTCCCGCTGTGTCCTCGCTGTGTCACCGCTGTGTCCCGCTGTGTCCTCGCTGTGTCCCCCGCTGTGTCCCGCTGTGTCCCCTGCTGTGTCCCGCTGTGTCCCCTGCTGTGCCCCCTGCTGTGTCCCCCACTGTGTCACACTGAGTTTCGCTGTGTCCCGGCTGTGACCTCCCCTCTGTCTCCATCAGTGGCCAACTCTGTCCTCCCTGTGACCCCCGCTGAGTCCCGTGAGTCCAAATGTGTATCATTTCATGATCCACGATGAGAACAACTGAGTCAAGCTGTGTCTACAAAGTAACCCCTGCTCAGTACCACTGTGCCTCAATGTGTCCCC
>NW_012293870.1:0-2071 GCF_000151885.1 Dipodomys ordii | reverse complement strand
TAAGGAGAAGCAGGAGAAGCAGAAGAAGGAGAAGCAGAAGGAGAAGTAGATGTACGAGAAGGAGAAGGAAGAGCCGCAGAAGCAATAGGAGAAGCAGAAGGAGAAGCAGAAGCAGAATGAGAAGCAGAAAGAGAAGCATTAGAAGCAGAAGAAGCAGGAAAAGAAGAAGCAGAAGAAAGAGAAGAAGAAGAAGAAGAAGAAGAAGAAGAAGAAGAAGAAGAAGAAGAAGAAGAAGAAGAAGAAGAAGAAGAAGAAGAAGAAGAAGAAGGAGAAGGAGAAGCATAAGGAGAAGAAGTAGAAGCAGAAGAAGCAGAAGCAGGAGAAGCAGAAGCAGTAGAAAAAGAATAAGCATAAGAAGAAGAATCAGAGGGAGAAGCAGAAGAAGGAGAAGGAGCAGCAGAAAGAGAAGTAGAAGGAGAATCAGAAGGAGAATCAGAAGAAGGAGTAGCAGAATCAGAAGAAGCAGCAGAAGGAGAAGCAGAAGCAGAAAAAGATGCAGAACGAGAAGCAGGAGAAGCAGAAGAAGCAGAAGCAGAAGGAGAAGCACAAGTAGGAGAAGGAGAAGGATAAGGAAGTGCAACAGAAGCAATAGGATAAGCAGAAGGAAAAGCAGAATCAGAATGAGAAGCAGAACGAGAAACAGTAGAAGCAGAAGAAGCAGGAAAAGCAGAAGCAGAAGAAAGAGAAGAAGAAGAAGAAGAAGAAGAAGAAGAAGAAGAAGAAGAAGAAGAAGAAGAAGAAGAAGAAGAAGAAGAAGAAGAAGAAGAAGAAGAAGAGGAAGCAGCAGCATAAAGAGAAGCATAAGGAGAAGCATAAGGAGAAGCATAAGGAGAAGCAGTAGAAGCAGAAGCAGGAGAAGCAGAAGCAGAAGAAAAAGAATTAGCAAAAGAAGCAGAAGCAGAAGCAGTGGGAGAAGCAGAAGAAGGAGAAGGAGAAGGAGCAGCAGAAGGAGAAGAAGAAGCAGAAAGAGAAGCAGAAACAGAAGGAGAACAAGAAGGAGAAGCAGGAGAAGCAGAAGAAGCAGAAGTAGAAGCAGAAAGAGGAGAAGGAGAGGCAGAAGTAGAACCAGAAGAAACAGAAGAAGAAGAAGCAGAAGAAACAGAAGCAAAAGAAACAGAAGTAGGAGAAGAGCAGAAGCAGAAGGAGAAGCAGAAGAAGAAGGAGAAGCAGAAAGAGATGCAGGAGAAGCAGAAGAAGCAGGAGAAGCAGAAGAAACAGGAGAAGCCGAAGAAGCAGAAGCAGAATCAGAAGCAGAAGGAGAAACAGAAGAAGCACAAACTGAAGCAGAAGCAGGAGAAACAGAAATAGTAGAATAAGCAGAAGCAGAAGCACCAGGAGAAGCAGAAGAAGAAGAAGGAGAAGGCGAAAGAGAAGGATTAGGAGTAGGAGAAGCAAAAGGATAAGCAGAAGCAGAAAGAGACGCAGTAGTTGAATCAGCAAGAGAAGTAGGAGAAGCAGGAGAAGCAGAAGCAGGAGAAGCAGAAGAAACAGAAGACGCAGAAGCAGAATGAGCAGCAGAAGGAGAAATTGAAGCAGAAGCAGAAGGAGAAGCAGAAGCAGAAGGAGAAGCAGAAGAAGGAGAAGGAGAAGCAGAAAGAGAAGCAGGAGAAGCAGAAGCAGGAGAAGCAGAAGCAGAAGAAACAGAAGAAGAAGAAGCAGAAGCAGAAGGAGAAGCAGAAACAGAAGGAAAAGCAGAAAGAGAAGCAGGAGAAGCAGAAGAAGCAGCAGCAGGAGAAGCAGAAGCAGAAGAAGCCGAAGAAGCAGAAGCAGAACCTGAAGCAGAAGGAGAAGCAGGAGAAGCAGAAGAAGCAGAATCTGGAGAAGCAGAAGGAGAAGCAGAAGCAGAAAGAGAAGCAAAAGCAGAAGGAGAAGCAGAAGGAGAAGCAGAAGAAACAAAAGAAGCAGAGGCAGTAGCAGAAGAAGCAGAAGATGCAGAAGCAGAAGGAGAAGCAGAAGGAAAACAGAAGAACGAGAAGGAGAAACAGAAGGAGAAGCAGACAGAGAAGCAGAAAAAGGAGCAGGAGAAAGAAAAGCAGCAGGAGAAGCAGAAAGAGCAGCAGAAGGAGAAGCA
>NW_012293869.1:0-4153 GCF_000151885.1 Dipodomys ordii | reverse complement strand
GAAGCAGAAGCAGCAGAAGCTGGAAAAGCAGAAGGCAGAAGAAACAGATCAAGCAGAAGAAGCAGAGGCAGGACGAGAAGCAGAAGAAGAAGAAGGAGAAAGAGAAGGATTAGGAGTAGGAGGAGCAGAAGCAGAATAAGAAGCAGAAAGAGAAGCAGAAGGAGAAGCAGAAGGAGAAACAGAAGAAGCAGAAGCAGGAGAAGCAGAAGCAGAATGAGAAGCACAAGAAGGAGAAATTGAAGGAGAAGGAGAATGAGACGGAGAAGCAGAAGGAGAAGTAGGAGAAGCAGAAGAAGAAGAAGCAGGAGAAGCAGAAGCAGAAGAAACAGAACAAGGAGAAGAGCAGAAGCAGAAGCAGAAGGAGAAGCAAAAGAAGCAGAACCTGAAGCAGAAGAAGAAGAAACAGAAAAAGAGGAAGAAGCAGAAGAAGAAGCAGCAAGAGAAGCAGAAGAAGATGAAGGAGAAGGAGAAAGAGAAGGATTAGGAGTTGGAGAAACAGAAGGATAAGCAGAAGCAGAAAGAGAAGGAGATGGAGAAGCAGGAAAAGCAGAAGAAGCAGAAGCAGGAGAAGCAGAAGCAGAATGAAAAGCAGAAGAAGGAGAGATTGAAACAGAAGAAGATGCAGTAGTAGAAGCAGAAGAAGGAGAAGCAGAAGGAGAAGCATAAAGAGAAACAGAAGAGAAGCAGGAGAAGCAGAAGCAGGAGAAGCAGAAGAGGAAGAAATAGAAGAAGGAGAGAAGCAGAAGCAGAAAGAGAAGCAGAAACAGAAGGAGAAGCAGAAATAGAAGCAGAAGAAGCCAAAGAAGCAAAAGGAGAACCTGAAGCAGAAGGAGAAGCTGGAGAAGCAGAAGAAGCAGAATCTGGAGAAGAAGAAGGAGAACCAGAAGGAGAAGCAGAAGCAGAAAGAGAAGCAAAAGCAGAAGGAGAAGCAGAAGAAACAGAAGAAGCAGAAGCAGTAGCAGAAGAAGCTGAAGATGCAGAAGCAGAAAGAGAAGCAGAAGGAATAGCAGAAGAACGAGAAGGAGAAACAGAAGGAGAAGCAGAATGAGAAGCAGGAAAAGCAGAAGAAACAGAAGCAGACGGAGAAGCAGAAGAAGGAGAAGGAGAAGCAGAAGGAAAAGCACAAGCAGAAGGAGATGCACAAGCAGAAGGAGATGCAGAAGGAGAAGCAGGAGAAGCAGAAGAAACAGAAGCAGAAGGAGAAGAAGCAGAAGCAGAAATAGAAAGAGAAGCCGACGAAGAGAAGCAGAACGAGAAGCAGGAGAAGCAGAAGAAGCAGAAGCGGGAGAAGCAGAAAAAGAAGAAACAGAAGAAGGAGAAGGAGCAGAAGGAGAAGCAGAAAGAGAAGCAGGAAAAGCAGAAGAAGCAGAAGCAGGAGAAGCAGAAGCAGAAAACAGGAGAAGGACAAGAAGCAGAAGCAGAAGGAGGAGCAGAAACAGAAGGAGAAGCAGAACGAGAAAGAGGGGAAGCAGAAGAAGCAGAAGCAGGAGAAGCAGAAGCATAAGAATCCGAAGAAGCAGAAGCAGAACCTGAAGCAGAAGGAGAAGCAGAAGAAACAGAAGAAGCAGAAGCAGTAGCAGTTGCAGCAGAGGCAGAAGGAGAAGCAGAAGGAAAAGCAGAAGAACGAGAAGGAGAAGGAGAAAAAGAAGGAGAAGCAGAAGGAGAATCAGGAGAAGCAGAAGAAGCAGAAGGAGAAGCAGAAGGAGAAACAGAAGCAGAAGAAGCAGCAAAAGGAGAAGCAGAAGCAGAAGAAGATGCATAAGGAGAAGCAGGAGAAGCAGAAGAAGCAGAAGCAGAAGGAGAAGTAGAAGTAGGAGAAGGAGAAGGAAGAGCCGCAGAAGCAATAGGAAAAGCAGAAGGAGAAGCAGAAGCTGAATGAGAAGCAGAAAGAGAAGCAGTAGAAGCAGAAGAAGCAGGAAAAGAAGAAGCAGAAGAAAGAGAAGAAGAAGAAGAAGAAGAAGAAGAAGAAGAAGAAGAAGAAGAAGAAGAAGAAGAAGAAGAAGAAGAAGAAGAAGAAGAAGAAGAAGAAGAAGAAGGAGAAGGAGAAGCATAAGGAGAAGCATAAGGAGAAGGAGTAGAAGCAGAAGCAGGAGAAGTAGAAGCAGTAGAAAAAGAATAAGCATAAGAAGAAGAAGCAGAGGGAGAAGCAGAAGAAGGAGAAGGAGCAGCAGAAAGAGAATTAGAAGGAGAAGCAGAAGGAGAAGCAGAAGAAGGAGTAGCAGAAGCAGAAGAAGCAGCAGAAGGAGAAGCAGAAGCAGAAAAAGTTGCAGAACGAGAATCAGGAGAAGCAGAAGAAGCAGAAACAGAAGGAGAAGCAGAAGTAGGAGAAGGAGAAGGATAAGGAAGTGCAACAGAAGCAATAGGAGAAGCAGAAGGAGAAGCAGAAGCAGAATGAGAAGCAGAAAGACAAACAGTAGAAGCAGAAGAAGCAGGAAAAGCAGAAGCAGAAGAAAGAGAAGAAGAAGAAGAAGAAAAAGAAGGAGAAGAAGAGGAAGAAGAAGAAGAAGAAGCAGCATAAGGAGAAGCATAAGGAGAAGCAGTAGAAGGAGAAGAAGCAGAAGCAGGAGAAGCTGAAGCAGAAGAAAAAGAATAAGCAAAAGAAGCAGAAGCAGTGGGAGAAGCAGAAGAAGGAGAAGGAGCAGCAGAAGGAGAAGGAGAAACAGAAAGAGAAGCCGAAACAGAAGGAGAACAAGAAGGAGAATCAGGAGAATCAGAAGAACAGAAGTAGAAGCAGAAAGAGGAGAAGAACGAGAAGCAGAAGTAGAATCAGAAGAAACAGAAGAAGAAGAAGAAGAAGAAACAGAAGCAAAAGAAACAGAAGAAGGAGAAGAGCAGAAGCAGAAGCAGAAGGAGAAGCAGAAGAAGAAGGAGAAGCAGAAAGAGATTCAGGAGAAGCAGAAGAAGCAGGAGAAGCAGAAGCAGAAGAAACAGGAGAAGCCGAAGAAGCAGAAGCAGAATCAGAAGCAGAAGGAGAAACAGAAGTAGCACAATCTGAAGCAGAAAAAGAAGAAACAGAAATAGTAGAATAAGCAGAAGGAGAAGCACCAGGAGAAGCAGAAGAAGAAGAAGGAGAAGGCGAAAGAGAAGGATTAGGAGTATGAGAAGCAAAAGGATAAGCAGAAGCAGAAAGAGACGCAGAAGGAGAAGCAGCACGAGAAGTTGGAGAAGCAGGAGAAGCAGAAGCAGGAGAAGCAGAAGAAAAAGAAGACGCAGAAGCAGAATGAGCAGCAGAAGGAGAAATTGAAGCAGAAGCAGAAGGAGAAGCAGAAGCAGAAGGAGAAGCAGAAGAAGGAGAAGGAGAAGCAGAAAGAGAAATCAAACGAGAAGCAGGAGAAGCAGAAGCAGGAGAAGCCGAAGAAGCAGAAGCAGAACCTGAAGCAGAAGGAGAAGCAGGAGAAGCAGAAGAAGCAGAATCTGGAGAAGCAGAAGGAGAAGCAGGAGAAGCAGAAGAAGCAGAATCTGGAGAAGCAGAAGGAGAAGTAGAAGCAGAAAGAGAAGCAAAAGCAGAAGGAGGAGCAGAATGAGAAGCAGAAGAAACAAAAGAAGCAGAGGCAGTAGCAGAAGAAGCAGAAGATGCAGAAGCAGAAGGAAAAGCAGAAGGAAAAGCAGAAGGAAAAGCAGATGAAGGAGAAGGAGAAACAGAAGACGAAGCAGAAAGAGAAGCAGAAGGAGAAGCAGGAGATGCAGAAACAGGAGAAGCAGAAGCAGAAGAAACAGGAGAAGGACAAGACGCAGAAGCAGAGGGAGAAGCAGAAACAGAAGGAGAAGCAGAAAGAGAAGTAGGGGAAGCAGAAGAAGCAGAAGCAGGAGAAGCAGAAGCAAAAGAATCCGAAGAAGCAGAAGCAGAACCTTAAGCAGAAGGAGAAGCAGATGAAGCAGAAGAAGCAGAATCTGGAGAAGCAGAATGAGAAGCAGTAGGAGAAGCAAAAGCAGAAAGAGAATCAAAAGCAGAAGGAGAAGCAGAAGAAACAGAAGAAGTAGAAGCCGTAGCAGTTGTAGCAGAAGCAGAACGAGAAGCAGAAGGAAAAGCAGAAGAACAAGAAGGAGAAGGAGAAACAGAAGGAGAAGCAGAAAGAGAAGCAGGTAAAGCAGCAGAAGAAGAAGCAGAAGGAGAATCAGAAGGAGAAGCAGAAGAAGGAGAAGCAGAAGAAGA
>NW_012293868.1:0-2224 GCF_000151885.1 Dipodomys ordii | reverse complement strand
CGGGGGAACAGGGGGGACCCAGCGTGACCAGCGCGGGACACAGTGTGTGACACATTGGGACACAGCGGGGACACAGCGGGGACACAGCGGGACACAGCGGGGGACACAGCAGTACACAGCGGGACACAGCGGGTCACAGCGAGGGACACAGAGGGGTACATAGCGGGACACAGTGGGGAACACAGGGAGGACACAGCGGGACCCAGCGGGACACAGCGTCGATACAGCGGGGACACAGCGGGACACAGTGGGGTACACAGCTGGGGACACAACGGGACACAGCGGGGGACACAGCGAGGACACAGCAGAACACAGCGTGGGAAACAGCGAGGACACAGCGGGACACAGCGAGACACAGCGGGACACAGTGGGGACACAGCAGTAGACACAGCGAGACACAGCGGGGGACACAGCGGGACACAGCGGGGAACACAGCGAGGACACAGCGGGGACACAGCGGGGACACTGCGGGAACATAGTGGGACACAGCGGGGCACACAGCGGGACACAGCGGGACACATCTTGGGACACAGCGGGAACACAGCAGGACACAGCAGGGGACACTGCGAGGACACAGCGGGACACAGTGGGACACAGCGTGGGGCCAAGCGGGAGACAGCAGGGGACAAAGTGAGGACACAGCGGGACACAGCGGCGACACATAGAGGACTCAGCGGGGGACACAGTGGGGGACAGCGCGGGACACAGCGGGACACTGCGGGGCACAGCGGGGGACACAGCGGGACACCGCGGCGGACCCAGCGGGACACAGCGGGACACAGCGGGACACTGCGGGGCACAGCGGGGGACACAGCGGGACACATCGGGGGACACAGGGAGGACACAGCTTAACACAGCATGGGACAAAGCATGGGACAAAGCGAGGACACAGCGAGACACAGCGGGACACAGCGGGACACAGCGGGGACACAGCAGTGGACACAGCGGGACACAGCGGGGGACAAAGCGGGACACCAAGGAACACAGCAGGACACAGCGTGAAACAGTGGTGAACCTGCGGGGACACAGCAGGGGACACAGCGGGACACAGCGGGACACGGCGGGGGACACAGCGGGACACAGCGTCTATAGAGCGGGGACACAGCGGGACACAGCGGTGACACAGCGGGTCCCAGCAGGGACACAAGAAGGACACAGCGGATGACACAGCGGGACACTGCGGGACACAGAGGGGGACACAGTGAGGGACACAGCGGGGGACACAGCGGGACACAGCGGGGGACACAGCGGGACACAGCGGGGCACAGCAGGGACAAAACGGGAGACACAGTGGGGAACAGAGCTGGACACAGCGGGGGGACACAGAGAGGACACAGTGGCTACACAGCGAGACTCAGCCGGGGACACAGCGGGGGACAAAGCGGGACACCACGGGACACAGTGGGACACAGCGGGACACAGCGGAGTCACTGCGGGACACAGTGGGGGACAAAGCGGGACACAGCGGGGGACACAGCGGGAGACAGCGGGGGACACAGTGAGGACACAGCAGGACACAGCGCTGACACTGCGGTGACACAGCGGGGGACACAGCGGGGGACACAGCTGGACACAGCGGGACACAGCGGGGGACACATGGAGGACTCAGCGGGACAAAGCGGGGACACAGCGGCGACTCACTGGGGGACACAGTGGGGGACAAAGCGGGACACCACAGAACACAGTGGGAAACAGCGGGACACAGCGGGGAAACTGCGGGGACACAGGGGGACAACGCGTGGGACACATAGGGACACAGCGGGGGACACAGCGGGGGACACAGTGGGACACAGTGGGACACAGCGGGGCACACGGGGGGACACAGTGGGACACAGCGGGGAACACAGCGAGGACACAGCGGGACCCAGCGGGACACAGCGTCGATACAGCGGGGACACAGCGTTACACAGCGAGGTACACAGCTGTGAACACAACGGGACACAGTGGGGGCACAGCGGGACACAGCGGGACACAGTGGGACACAGCGGGGACAAAGCTTGAGACACAGCGGTGTACAGAGCGGGAGACAGCGGGGGACACAGCGAAGACACAGCGGGACAAAGCGATGACACTGCGGGGGACACAACGGGGGACACAGCGGGGGACACAGCCGGACACAGCCGGACACAGCGGGGGAAACAGGGGGGGACCTAGCGTGACCAGCGCGGGACACAGCGTGGACACATTGTCACACAGCGGGGACACAGCGGGGACACAGCGGGAC
>NW_012293867.1:0-4001 GCF_000151885.1 Dipodomys ordii | reverse complement strand
ACACAGCGAGGGACACAGCGGGGGACACAGCGGGACACAGCGGGGGACACAGCGGGACACAGCGGGGCACAGCAGGGAGAAAACGGGAGACACAGTGGGGAACAGAGCAGGACACAGCGGGGGACACAGAGAGGACACAGTGGCTACACAGCGAGACTCAGCCGGGGACACAGCGGGGGACAAAGCGGGACACCACGGGACACAGTGGGACACAGCGGGACACAGCGGAGTCACTGCGGGACACAGTGGGGGACAAAGCGGGACACAGCGGGACACAGCGTGACCGCAGCGGGACACAGCGGGACACAGCGGAACACGGCGGGGGACACAGCAGGACACAGAGGGGGACACAGCGAGGATACAGTGGGACACAGAGGGACACAGCGGGGGACAGAGCGAGGACACAATGGGGGACAAAGTGGGGGAAACAGCGGGACACAGCGGGGAACACAGCGAGGACACATCGGGACCCAGCGGGACACAGCGTCGATACAGCGGAGACACAGCGTTACACAGCATGGTACAAAGCTGTGGACACAACGGGACACAGTGGGGGCACAGCGGGACACAGCGGGACGCAGTGGGACACAGCGGGACACAGCGGGACACAGCGGGACACAGCGGGGACGCAGCGGGACACAGTCGGACACAGCGGGACACAGCGGGGGACACAGCGGGAGACAAAAAGGGACACCACGGAACACAGCGGGACATAGCAGGAAACAGCAGTGACACTGCGGGGACACAGTGGGGCACAGCGGGGGACACAGCGGGACACAGAGGGGGACAGAGTGGGACACAGTGGGGGACACAGCTGGACACAGCAGGGGAAACAGTGGGGGACACAGCGGGACACAGCGAGGACACAGAGGGACAGAGCGGGACACTGCAGGGCACAGCGGGGGACACAGCGGGACACAGCGGGGGACACAGCGAGGACACAACGGAACACAGAGTGGGACACAGTGAGGACACAGCGGGACACAGCGGGACACAGCAGGGTCCCAGCAGTGGACACAGCGGGACATAGCGGGGGACACAGCGGGACACAGCGGGGGACACAGCGGGACACAGCGGGGGACACATGGAGGACTCAGCGGGACAAAGCGGGGACACAGCGGCGACTCACCGGGGGACACAGCGGGGGACAAAGCGGGACACCACAGAACACAGTGGGAAAGAGCGGGACACAGCGGGGAAACTGCGGGGACACAGGGAGACAAAGCGTGGGACACATAGGGACACAGCGCGGGACACCGTGGGGGACACAGCAGGACACAGCGGGACACAGCAGTGGGACACAGCGAGGACACCACGGAACACAGCGGGACACAGCGGGAAACAGAGGGGAACCTGCGTGGACACAGTGGTACACAGTGGGGGACACAGTGGGAAACAGCGGGGGACACAGCGGGACACAGTGGGGGACAGAGCGTGGGACACAGCGAGACACAGCGGGGACAAAGCTGGACACAGCGGGGTACACAGAGGGACACAGCTGCGACACAGCGGGGAAACAGCGTGACACAGCAGGACACAGCGGGAAACAGCTGGGGACACAGCGAGGACACAGCGGCACACAACAGGGGACACAGCAAGGACACAGTGGGACACAGCGGGGGACACAGCAAGACATAGCAGGGGACACAGCGGGGGACACAGAGGGACACAACGGGACTCAGCGGAGGACACAGCAGTACACAGCGGGACACAGCGGGGACACAGCAGCGACACAGCGGGGGACACAAGGATGACACAGCGGGACCCAGCGGGACCCAGCGATGATACAGCAGGGACACAGCGGGACACAGAGGGTAAAAAAGCGAGGACACAGCGGAACACAGCGGGGACACAGCCGTAGACACAGCGGGACACAGTGGCGGACACAGCGGGACACAGCGGGGAACACAGCGAGGACACAGCGGGACCCTGCGCGACACAGCATCGATACAGCGGGGACAGAGCGTTACACAGCGAGGTACACAGCTGTGAACACAGCGGGACACAGCACGACACAGTGGGACACAGCAGGCACAAAGCTTGAGACATAGCGGGGTACAGAGCGGGAGACAGCGGGGGACACAGCGAGGACACAGCGGGACACAGCAGGGGACACAGCGAGGACACATTGGGACACAGCAGGGACACAGCGGGGACTCAGCGGGGGACACATCGGGATACAGCGGAGAACACAGCGAGGACACAGCGGGACACAGTGAGACACAGCGGGACACAGCGGGGGACACAGCGGGACACAGCGGGGAACACAGGGAGGACATAGCGGGACCCAGCGGGACCCAGCGCTGTTACAGCGGGGACACAGCGGGACACAGCGGGGTGCACAGCTGGGGACACAACGGGACACTCGGGGGACACAGCGAGGACACAGCGGGACACAGCGGTACACAGCGGGGACACTACGGGAACATAGTGGGACACAGCGGCGACACAGATGGAACTCAGCGGGACAAAGCGGGGGACACAGCGGGACACAGCGGGACACAGCTAGGGACACAGCGGGGACAAAGCGGCAGACAGCCGGGGACACAGCAAGGACACAGCGGGACACAGCGGCGACACAGATGGGACTCAGCGGGACAAAGCGGGAGACACAGCGGGACACAGCGGGACACAGCGGGGGACACAGCGGGGGACAGCAGAGACAGAGTGTGGCCAAAGCGAGACACAACGGTGACACAGCTGGACACAACAGAGTACACAACGGGACATAGCGGGCACACAGATGGGACTCAGAGGGACATAGCGGGACAAAGCGGAACACAGCGGGTGTCACAGCGGGACACAGCAGGGGACCCAGCGAGGACACAGCGGGACACAGCGGGAGACAGAGCTGGGGACACAGCTGGACACAGCGGGGAACACATCGAGGACACAGCGGGACCCAGCAGGAGACAGCGTCGATACAGCAGGGACACAGCGGGACACAGCGGGACACAGCGGGACGCAGCTGGGGACACAGCCGGGACACAGTGGGACACAGCGGAACACAGCGGGGGACAAAGCGGGAGACAGCGGGGGACACAGCGAGGACACAGGGGGACACAGCGGCGACACAGAGGGGACTCACAGGGGGACACAGCGTGGGACAAAGTGGGACACTACGGGACACAGTGTTACACAGCGGGACACAGCGGGGACACTGCGGGACACAGCAGGACAAAGCGGGGGACACAGCGGGACACAGCGGGCCACAGCGGGGGACCCAGCGGGGGACAGCGGAGACAGAGAGTGGCCACAGCGAGACACAGTGGTGACACAAATGGACACAGCAGGATACACAGCGGGACAGAGCGGGCACACAGCGGGGACACAGCGGGACACAGCGGGACACAACGGGGACACAGTGGGACACAGCGGGACAAAGCGGGAGACACAGCGGGACACGGCCGGCACACAGCGGGGACACAGCGGGACACAGCGGGACACAGCGGGGACAAAGCGGGACACAGCTGGACACAGCGGCACACAGCGGTGGACACAGCGACACACAGTGGTGGTCCCAGTGAGGACACAGCAGGACACAGCAGGGACACAGCGAAGACACAGCTGGGGACACAGTGGTGGACACAGCGGGAAACAGCGGGGAACACAGCGAGGACACAGCGGGACACAGCGGGACACAGCGTCGATACAGCGGGGACACAGCGTTACACAGCGTGGTACACAGCGTGGTACACAGCTGTGGACACAACCGGACACAGTGGGGGCACAGTCGGACACAGCGGTACACAGTGGGACACAGCGGGGACAAAGCGTGAGACACAGCGGGGGACAGAGAGGGAGACAGTAGGGGACTCAGCGAGGACACAGCGGCACACAACGGGACACAGCGGGAAACAGAGGTGAACCTGCGGGGACACAGCGGGACACAGCGGGACACAGCGGGGACACAGCGAGGACACAGCGGCACTCAAAGGGACACAGCGGGAAACAGAGGTGAACCTGCGGGGACACAGCGGGACACAGTGGGGGTCACAATG
>NW_012293866.1:0-6225 GCF_000151885.1 Dipodomys ordii | reverse complement strand
TAAAAGCAGAAGAATGAGAAGGAGAAGGAGAAACAGAAGGAGATGCAGAAGGAGAAGCAGAAGAGGAAGAAGGAGAAGCAGAAGGAGAAACAGAAGCAGAAGAAGCAGCAGAAGGAGAAGCAGAAGCAGAAGAAGATGCAGAAGGAGAAGCAGGAGAAGCAGAAAAAGCAGAAGGAGAAGGAGAAGTAGGAGGAGAAGGAAGAGCCGCAGAAGCAATAGGAGAAGCAGAAGAAGAAGCAGAAGCAGAATGAGAAGCAGAAAGAGAAGCAGTAGAAGAAGAAGAAGCAGGAAAAGCAGAAGCAGCAGAAAGAGAAGAAGAAGAAGAAGAAGAAGAAGAAGAAGAAGAAGAAGAAGAAGAAGAAGAAGAAGAAGAAGAAGAAGAAGAAGAAGAAGAAGAAGAAGAAGAAGAAGAAGGAGAAGGAGAAGGAGAAGGAGAAGGAGAAGCAGAAGAAGGAGAAGCAGAAGAAGGAGAAGCAGAAGAAGGAGAAGCAGAAGCAGAAGCAGAAGAAAAAGTATAAGTATAAGAATCAGAATCAGAGGGAGAAGCAGAAGAAGGATAAACATAAGCAGAAGAAGCAGCAGAAGGAGAAGCAGAAGCAGAAGAAGATGCAGACGGAGAAGCAGGAGAAGCAGAAGAAGCAGAAGGAGAAGGAGAAGTAGGAGAAGGAGAAGGAAGTGCCGCAGAAGCAGTAGGAGAAGCAGTAGAAGAAGCAGAAGCAGAATGAGAAGCAGAAAGAGAAGCAGTAGAAGAAGAAGAAGCAGGAAAAGCAGAAGCAGCAGAAAGAGAAGAAGAAGAAGAAGAAGAAGAAGAAGAAGAAGAAGAAGAAGAAGAAGAAGAAGAAGAAGAAGAAGAAGAAGAAGAAGAAGAAGAAGAAGAAGTAGAAAAAGAAGAAGAAGGAGAAGGAGAAGGAGAAACAGTAGAAGCAGAAGAAGCAGAAGCAGGAGAAGCAGAAGCAGGAGAAGCAGAATCAGAAGAAAAAGAATAAGCATAAGAACCAGAATCAAGGGAGAAGCAGAAGAAGGAGAAGCAGAAGCAGAAGAAGCAGCAGAAGCAGAAGCAGAAGCAGAAGAAGATGCAGAAGGAGAAGCAGGAGAAGCAGAAGGAGAAGGAGAAGGCGAAAGAAAAGGAGTAGGAGTAGGAGAAGCAAAAGGATAAGCAGAAGCAGAAAGAGACGCAGAAGGAGAAGCAGCACGAGAAGTAGGAGAAGCAGGAGAAGCAGAAGCAGGAGAAGCAGAATAAACAGAAGACGCAGAAGCAGAATGAGAAGCAGAAGGAGAAATTGAAGCAGAAGCAGAAGGAGAAGCAGAAGCAGAAGGAGAAGCAGAAGAAGGAGAAGGAGAAGCAGAAAGAGAAGCAGAAAGAGAAGCACAACGAGAAGCAGGAGAAGCAGAAGCAGGAGAAGCAGAAGCAGAAGAAACATAGGAAGGAGAAGAAGCAGAAGCAGAAGGAGAAGCAGAAACAGAAGGATAAGCAGAAAGAGAAGCAGGAGAAGCAGAAGAAGCAGCAGCAGGAGAAGCAGAAGCAGAAGAAGACAAAGAAGCAGAAGCAGAACCTGAAGCAGAAAGAGAAGCAGGAGAAGCAGAAGAAGCAGAATCTGGAGAAGCAGAAGGAGAAGCAGAAGCAGAAAGAGAAGCAAAAGCAGAAGGAGAAACAGAAGGGGAAGCAGAAGAAACAGAAGAAGCAGAGGCAGTAGCAGAAGAAGCAGAAGATGCAGAAGCAGAAGGAGAAGCAGAAGGAAAAGCAGAAAAACGAGAAGGAGAAGGAGTAGGAGAAACAGAAGGAGAAGCAGAAAGAGAAGCAGAAGAAGGAGCAGGAGAAGGAAAAGCAGCAGGAGAAGCAGAAAGAGCAGCAGAAGGAGAAGCAGGAGATGCAGAAGCGGAAGAAACACAAGAAGGAAAAGAAGCAGAAGCAGAAGGAGAAGCAGAAACAGAAGGAGAAGCAGGAAGAGAAGGAGGGAAAGCAGAAGAAGCAGAAGCAGGAGGAGAAGCAGGAAAAGCAGAAGAAGGAGAAGCAAAAGGAGAAGCAAAAGAAGGAGAAGCAGAAGCAGAAGCATAAGGACAAGCACAAGAAGAAGGAGGTGCAGAAGGAGAAGCAGGAGAAGCAGAAGAAGCAGAAGCTGAAGGAGAAGCAGAAGTAGGAGAAAGAGAAGGAGGAGAAGCAGAAGGAGAAGCAGAAGCAGAATGAGAAGCAGAAAGAGAAGCAGGAGAAGGACAAGAAGCAGAAGCAGGAGAAGCCGAAAGAGAAGAAGCAGAAGAAGCAGAAATCATTGGCAGAACGAGAAGCAGAAGGAGAAGCAGAAGGAGAAGCAGCAGAAGAAGTAGAACCAGAAATTCAGGCAGGAGAAACAGAAGAAGCAGAAGCAGAAGCAGAAGGAGAAGCAAAAAGAGAAGCACAAGGAGTAGTAAAAGAAGCAGCAGAAGGAGAAGCAGCAGAAGAAGCAGAAAAACAAGCAGGTGAAGCAGAAGCAGAAAGAGAATTAGAAGCTGAAGAAGCAGAACGAGAAAAAGAAGCAGTAGAAGCATAAGAAGCAGAAGCAGGAGAAGCAGAAGCAGAAGAAAATAGAAGAAGCATAAGAAGCAGAAGTAGAAGCAGAGGGAGAAACAGAAGAAGGAGAAGGAGCAGCAGAAGGTGAAGCAGAAGGAGATGCAGAAGCAGAAAGAGAAGCAGAAACAGGAGGAGAAGTTGGAGAATCAGAAGAAGCAGAAGCAGAAAGAGAAGCAAAAGATGGAGAAGGAGAAGCAGAAGGACAATCAGGAGAAGCAGAAGAAGCAGAAGAGGGAGAAGCAGCAGAAGAAGAAGAAACAGAAGAAGGAGAAGGAGCAGAAGGAGAAGTAGAAGCAGAAGGAGAAGCAGAAATAGAAACAGAAGCAGAAGAAGCAGTTGCAGGAGAAGCAGAAGCAGAAGAAACAGAAGAAGCTGAAGAAGCAGAAGGAGAACCTGAAGCAGAAGGAGAAGCAGAAGCATCAGAGGCTGGAAAAGCAGAAGCAGAAGATACAGAACAAGCAGAAGAAGCAGAAGCAGAACGAGAAGCAGAAGAATAAGAAGGAGAAAGAGAAGGATTAGGAGTAGGAGGAGCAGAAGCAGAATTAGAAGCAGAAAGAGAAGCAGAAGGAGAAGCAGAAGGAGAAACAGAAGAAGCAGAAGCAGGAGAAGCAGAAGCAGAATGAGAAGCACAAGAAGGAGAAATTGAAGGAGAAGGAGAATGAGACGGAGAAGCAGAAGGAGAAGTAGGAGAAGCAGAAGAAGGAGAAGCAGGAGAAGCAGAAGCAGAAGAAAAAGAAGAAGGAGAAGAGCAGAAGCAGAAGGAGAAACAGAAGCAGAAGGAGAAGCAGAAGAAGCAGAAGCTGAAGCAGAAGAAACTGAAAAAGCAGAAAAAGAAGAAGAAGCAGAAGAAGAACAAGCAGGAAAAGCAGAAGAAGAAGAAGGAGAAGGATAAAGAGAAGGATTAGGAGTAGGAGAAACAGACGGATAAGCAGAAACAGAAAGAGAAGGAGAAGGAGATGGAGAAGCAGGAGAAGCAGAAGAAGCAGAAGCAGGAGAAGCAGAAGAAGAATGAAAAGCAGAAGAAGGAGAAATTGAAACAGAAGAAGATGCAGAAGGAGAAGAAGAAACAGAAGCAGAAGGAGAAGCAGAAGAAGTAGAAGGAGAAGGAGAAGCAGAAGGATAAGAATAAAGACAAACAGAAGGAGAAGCAGGAGAAGCAGTAGAAGCATAAGCAGAAGAAATAGAAGAAGGAGAAGAAACAGAAGCAGAAAGAGAAGCAGAAACAGAAGGAGAAGCAGAAATAGAAGCAGAAGAAGCCGAAGAAGCAGAAGCAGAACCTGAAGCGGAAGGAGAAGCAGAAGAAGCAGAATTTGGAGAAGAAGAAGGAGAACCAGAAGGAGAAGCAGAAGCAGAAAGAGAAGCAAATGCAGAAGGAGAAGCAGAAGAAACAGAAGAAGCAGAAGCAGTAGCAGAAGTTGAAGATGCAGAAGCAGAAAGTGAAGCAGAAGGAATAGCAGAAGAACGAGAAGGAGAAGGAGAAACAGAAGGAGAAGAAGAAGGAGAAGCAGAAGGAGAATCAGGAAAGGCAGAAGAAGCAGAATCAGATGGAGAAGCAGAAGAAGGAGAAGGAGAAGCAGAAGCAGAAGAAGAAGCTGACGAAAAGCACAAGCAGAAGGAGATGCAGAAGGAGAAGCAGGAGAAGCAGAAGAAGCAGAAGCAGAAGGAGAGAAGAAGTAGAAGAAGCAGAATCCGAAGAAGCAGAAGCAGAAGTAGAAAGAGAATCCGACGAAGAGAAGCAGAACGAGAAGCAGGAGAAGCAGAAGAAGCAGAATCGGGAGAAGCAGAAGATGAAGAACAGAAGAAGGAGAAGGAGCAGAAGCAGATGGAGAAGGAAAAGCAGAAGGAGAAGCAGAAAGAGAAGCAGGAAAAGCAGAAGAAGCAGAAGCAGGAGAAGCAGAAGCAGAAGAAACAGGAGAAAGACAAGAAGCAGAAGCAGAAGGAGAAGCAGAAAGAGAAGGAGGGGAAGCAGAAGGAGAAACAGAAGCAGAAGAAACATCAGAAAGAGAAGCAGAAGAAGATGCAGAAGGAGAAGCAGGAGAAGCAGAAGAAGCAGAAGCAGAAGGAGAAGTAGAAGAAGGAGAAGGAGAAGGAAGAGCCGCAGAAGCAATAGGAGAATCAGAAAGAGAAGCAGAAGCAGAATGAGAAGCAGAAAGAGAAGCAGTAGAAGCAGAAAAAGCAGGAAAAGCAGAAGCAGAAGAAAGAGAAGAAGACGAAGAAGAAGAAGAAGCATAAGGAGAAGCATAAGGAGAAGCATAAGAAGAAGTATAAGGAGAAGCAGTAGAAGCAGAAGAAGCAGAAGCAGGAGAAGCAGAAGCAGAAGAAAAAGAATAAGCAAAAGAAGCAGAAGCAGAAGCAGTGGGAGAAGCAGAAGAAGGAGAAGGAGCAGCAGAAGGAGAAGCAGAAGCAGAAAGAGAAGCAGAAATAGAAGGAGAACAAGAAGGAGAAGCAGGAGAATCAGAAGAAGCAGAAAGAGAAGGAGAAGAAGCAGAAGTAGAATCAGAAGAAACAGAAGAAGAAGAAGCAGAAGAAACAGAAGCAAAAGAAACAGAAGAAGGAGAAGAGCAGAAGCAGAAGCAGAAAGAGAAGCAGAAGCAGAAGGAGAAGCAGAAAGAGAAGCAGGAGAAGCAGGAGACGCAGAAGCAGAAGAAACAGGAGAAGCCGAAGAAGCAGAAGCAGAATCTGAAGCAGAAGGAGAAACAGAAGAAGCACAATCTGAAGCAGAAGCAGAAGAAACAGAAATAGTAGAATAAGCAGAAGCAGAAGCACCAGGACAAGCAGAAGACAAGAAGGATAAGGCGAAAGAGAAGGATTAGGAGTAGGAGAAGCAAAAGGATAAGCAGAAGCAGAAAGAGACGCAGAAGGAGAAGCAGCACGAGAAGTAGAAGAAGCAGGAGAAGCATAAGTAAGAGAAGCAGAAGAAACAGAAGACGCAGAAGCAGAATGAGAAGCAGAAGGAGAAATTGAAGCAGAAGGAGAAGGAGAAGCAGAAGGAGAAGCAGAAGAAGGAGAAGGAGAAGTAGAAGCAGAAAGAGAAGAAGAACGAGAAGCAGGAGAAGCAGAAGCAGGAGAAGCAAAAACAGAAGAAACAGAAGAAGGAGAAGAAGCAGAAGCAGAAGCAGAAACAGAAGGAAAAGCAGAAAGAGAAGCAGAAGAAGCAGCAGCAGGAGAAGCAGAAGCAGAAGAAGCCAATGAAGCAGAAGCAGAACCTGAAGCAGAAGGAGAAGCAGAAGAAGCAGAATCTGGAGAAGCAGAAGGAGAAGCAGAAGCAGAAAGAGAAGCAAAAGCAGAAGGAGAAGCAGAAGAAACAGAAGAAGCAGAGGCAGTAGCAGAAGAAGCAGAAGATGCAGAAGCAGAAGGAGAAGCAGAAGGAAAAGCAGAAGAACGAGAAGGAGAAGGAGGAGAAACAGAATGAGAAGCAGAAAGAGAAGCAGAAGAAGGAGCAGGAGAAGGAAAAGCAGCAGGATAAGCAGAAAGAGAAGGAGAAGGAGAAGCAGGAGATGCAGAAACAGGAAAAGCAGAAGCAGAAGAAACAGAAGGACAAGAAGCAGAAGCAGAAGGAGAAGTAGAAACAGAAGGAGAAGCAGAAAGAGAAGGAGGGGAAGCAGAAGAAGCAGAAGGAGACGGAGAAGCAGAAGAAGGAGAAGGAGAAGCCAGAGCAGAAGAAGAAGCAGAAGGAAATG
>NW_012293865.1:0-6228 GCF_000151885.1 Dipodomys ordii | reverse complement strand
AGCAGAAGGAGAAGCAGAAGAAACAGAAGAAGTAGAAGCAGTAGCAGTTGTAGCAGAAGCAGTAGGAAAAGCAGAAGGAAAAGCAGAAGAACAAGAAGGAGAAGGAGAAACAGAAGGAGAAGCAGAAGGAGAAGCAGAAAGAGAAGCAGGTAAAGCAGAAGAAGAAGAAGCAGAAGGAGAATCAGAAGGAGAAGCAGAAGAAGGAGAAGGAGAAGCAGAAGCAGAAGAATATGCAGAAGGAAAAGCAGAAGAAGCAGAAGCAGAAGGAGAAGCAGGAAAAGCAGAAGAAGCAGAAGCAAAAGGTGAAACAAAAGAAGGAGAAGCAGAGGCAGAAGAAGAAGCATAAGGACAAGCACAAGCAGAAGGAGATGCAGAAGGAGAAGCAGGAGAAGCAGAAGAAGCAGAAGCTGAAAGATAAGCAGAAGTAGGAGAAGGAGAAGGAGGAGAAGTAGAAGCAGAATGAGAAGCAGAAAGAGAAGCAGGAGGAGGACAAGAAGCAGAAGCAGGAGAAGCCGAAAGAGAAGAAGCAGAAACAGAAGCAGAAGGAGAAGCAGAAGCAGAACGAGAAGCAGCAGAAGAAGTAGAACCAGAAATTCAGGCACGAGAAACAGAAGTAGCAGAAGCAGAAGGAGAAGCAAAAAGAGAAGCAGAAGGAGAAGTAGAAAAAGCAGCAGAAGAAGCAGAAAAACAAGCAGGAGAAGCAGAAAGAGAAGTAGAAGCAGAAGAAGCAGAAGAAGCAGAAGAAGAAGCAGTAGAAGCATAAGAAGCAGAAGCAGGAGAAGCAGAACCAGAAGAAAAAGAAGAAGCATAAGAAGCAGAATCAGAGGGAGAAACAGAAGAAGGAGAAGGAGCAGCAGAAGGTGAAGCAGAAGGAGATGCAGAAGCAGAAAGAGAAGCAGAAATAGAAGGAGAAGAAGAAGGAGAAGTTGGAGAATCAGAATTAGCAGAAGCAGAAAGAGAAGCAGAAGAAGGAGAAGGAGAAGCAGAAGGAGAAGGACAAGCAGGAGAAGCAGAAGAAGCAGAAGCGGGAGGAGCAGAAGAAGAAGAAGAAACAGAAGAAGGAGAAGGAGCAGAAGGAGAAGCAGAAGCAGAAGGAGAAGCAGAAAGAGAAGCAGAAGAAGCAGAAGAAGCAGTAGCAGAAGTAGCAGAAGCAGAAGAAACAGAAGAAGCTGAAGAATCAGAAGGAGAACCTGAAGCAGAAGGAGAAGCAGAAGCAGCAGAAGCTGGAAAAGCAGAAGCAGAAGAAACCGAACAAGCAGAAGAAGCAGAAGCAGAACGAGAAGCAGAAGAAGAAGGAGAAAGAGAAGGATTAGGAGTAGGAGGAGCAGAAGCAGAATAAGAAGCAGAAAGAGAAGCAGAAGGAGAAGCAGAAGGAGAAACAGAAGAAGCAGAAGCAGGAGAAGCAGAAGCAGAATGAGAAGCACAAGAAGGAGAAATTGAAGGAGAAGGAGAAGGAGACGGAGAAGCAGAAGGAGAAGTAGGAGAAGCAGAAGAAGAAGAAGCAGGAAAAGCAGAAACAGAAGAAACAGAAGGAGAAGAGCAGAAGCAGGAGAAGCAGAAGAAGAAGAAGATGAAGCAGAAGAAGAAGAAACAGAAAAAGCAGAAGAAGCAGAAGAAGAAGCAGCAGGAGAAGCAGAAGAAGAAGATGGAGAAGGAGAAAGAGAAGGATTAGGAGTAGGAGAAACAGAAGGATAAGCAGAAGCAGAAAGAGAAGGAGAATGAGAAGGAGAAGCAGGAGAACCAGAAGAAGCAGAAGCAGGAGAAGCAGAAGAAACATAGGAAGGAGAAGAAGCAGAAGGAGAAGCAGAAACAGAAGGAAAAGCAGAAAGAGAAGCAGGAGAAGCAGAAGAAGCAGCAGCTGGAGAAGCAGAAGCAGAAGAAGCCGAAGAAGCAGAAGCAGAACCTGAAGCAGAAGGAGTAGCAGGAGAAGCAGAAGAAGCAGAATCTGAGAAGCAGAAGGAGAAGCAGAAGCAGAAAGAGAAGCAAAAGCAGAAGGAGAAGGAGAAGGGGAAGCAGAAGAAGCAGAAGAAGCAGAGGCAGTAGCAGAAGAAGCAGAAGATGCAGAAGCAGAAGGAGAAGCAGAAGGAAAAGCAGAAGAACGAGAAGGAGAAGGAGTAGGAGAAACAGAAGGAGAAGCAGAAAGAGAAGCAGAAGAAGGAGCAGGAGAAGGAAAAGCAGCAGGAGAAGCAGAAAGAACAGCAGAAGGCGAAGCAGTAGCAGAAGTAGAAGCAGAAAAAGGAGAAGCAGAAGGAGAAGCATAAAGAGAAACAGAAGGAGAAGCAGGAGAAGCAGAAGCAGAAGCAGAAGCAGGAGAAGCAGAATCAAAAGAAATAGAAGAAGGATAAGAAGCAGAAGCAGAAAGAGAAGCAGAAACAGAAGGAGAAGTAGAAATAAAAGCAGAAGAAGCTGAAGAAGCAGAAGCAGAACCTGAAGCAGAAGGAGAAGCAGGAGAAGCAGAATCTGGAGAAGAAGGAGAACCAGAAGGAGAAGCAGAAGCAGAAAGAGAAGCAAAAGCAGAAGGAGAAGCAGAAAGGGAAGCAGAAGAAACAGAAGAAGCAGAAGCAGAAGCAGTAGCAGAAGAAGCTGAAGATGCAGAAGCAGATAGAGAAGCAGAAGGAATAGCAGAATAACGACAAGGAGAAACAGAAGGAGAAGAAGAATGAGAAGCAGAAGGAGAAGCAGGAAAAACAGAAGAAGCAGAAACAGACGGAGAAGCAGAAGAAGGAGAAGCAGAAGCAGAAGAACAAGCAGAAGGAAAAGCACAAGCAGAAGGAGATGCAGAAGGAGTAGCAGGAGAAGCAGAAGAAGCAGAAGGAGAAGAAGAAGGAGAAGAAGAAGAATCAGAAGAAGCAGAAGGAGAAATTGAAAGAGAAGCCGACGAAGAGAAGCAGAACGAGAAGCAGGAGAAGCAGAAGAAGCAGAGCGGGAGAAGCAGAAGAAGAAGAAATAGAAGGAGCAGAAGCAGAAGGAGGAGCAGAAGCAGAAGGAGAAGCAGAAAGAGAAGAAGGAAAAGCAGAAGAAGCAGAAGCAGGAGAAGCAGAAGCAGAAGAAACAGGAGAAGGACAAGAAGCAGAAGGAGAAGCAGAAAGAGAAGCACTAGAAGCAGAAGACGCAGGAAAAGCAGAAGCAGCAGAAAGAGAAGAAGAAGAAGAAGAAGAAGAAGAAGAAGAAGAAGAAGAAGAAGAAGAAGAAGAAGAAGAAGAAGAAGAAGAAGAAGAAGAAGAAGGAGAAGGAGAAGGAGAAGCAGTAGAAGCAGAAGAAGCAGAAGCAGGAGAAAAAGAATAAGCATAAGAAGCAGAATCAGAGGGAGAAGCGAAGAAGGAGAAGCGAAGCGAAGAAGCGCGAAGGAGAAGCGAAGCGAATAAGCAGCGAAGGAGAAGCGAAGCAGAAGAAGAAGCAGAAGGAGAAGCAGGAGAAGCAGAAGAAGCAGAATCTGGAGAAGCAGAATGAGAAGCAGAAGGAGAAGCAGAAGCAGAAAGAGAATCAAAAGCAGAAGGAGAAGCAGAAGAAACAGAAGAAGTAGAAGCAGTAGCAGTTGTAGCAGAAGCAGAAGGAAAAGCAGAAGAACAAGAAGGAGATGGAGAAACAGAAGGAGAAGCAGAAGGAGAAGAAGAAAGAGAAGCAGGTAAAGCAGAAGTAGAAGAAGCAGAAGGAGAATCAGAAGGAGAAGCAGAAGAAGGAGAAGGAGAAGCAGAAGCAGAAGAAGATGCAGAAGGAGAAGCAGGAGAAGCAGAAGCAGAAGGAGAAGCAGGAAAAGCAGAAGAAGCAGAAGCAAAAGGAGAAGCAAAAGAAGGAGAAGGAGAAGTAGAGGCAGAAGAAGAAGCATAAGGACAAGCACAAGCAGAAGGAGATGCAGAAGGAGAAGCAGGAGAAGCAGAAGAAGCAGAAGCTGAAGGAGAAGCAGAAGTAGGAGAAGGAGAAGGAGGAGAAGCAGAAGGAGAAGCAGAAGCAGAATGAGAAGCAGAAAGAGAAGCAGGAGGAGGACAAGAAGCAGAAGCAGGAGAAGCCGAAAGAGAAGAAGCAGAAACAGAAGCAGAAGGAGAAGCAGAAGCAGAAGGAGAAGCAGCAGAAGAAGTAGAACCAGAAATCCAGGCATGAGAAACAGAAGAAGCAGAAGCAGAAGGAGAAGCAAAAAGAGAAGCAGAAGGAGAAGTAGAAAAAGCAGCAGAAGAAGCAGAAAAACAAGCAGGAGAAGCAGAAGCAGAAAGAGAAGTAGAAGCAGAAGAAGCAGAAGAAGAAGCAGTAGAAGCATAAGAAGCAGAAGCAGGAGAAGCAGAACCAGAAGAAAAAGAAGAAGCATAAGAAGCAGAAGCAGAGGGAGAAACAGAAGAAGGAGAAGGAGCAGCAGAAGGTGAAGCAGAAGGAGATGCAGAAGCAGAAAGAGAAGCAGAAATAGAAGGAGAAGAAGAAGGAGAAGTTGGAGAATCAGAAGAAGCAGAAGCAGAAAGAGAAGCAGAAGAAGGAGAAGGAGAAGCAGAAGGAGAAGGACAAGCAGGAGAAGCAGAAGAAGCAGAAGCGGGAGAAGCAGAAGAAGAAGAAGAAGAAGAAGAAACAGAAGAAGGAGAAGGAGCAGAAGGAGAAGCAGAAGCAGAAGGAAAAGCAGAAAGAAAAGCAGAAGAAGCAGTAGCAGGAGAAGCAGAAGAAACAGAAGAAGCCGAAGAATCAGAAGGAGAACCTGAAGCAGAAGGAGAAGCAGAAGCAGCAGAAGCTGGAAAAGCAGAAGCAGAAGAAACCGAACAAGCATAAGAAGCAGAAGCAGAACGAGAAGCAGAAGAAGAGGGAGAAAGAGAAGGATTAGGAGTAGGAGGAGCAGAAGCAGAATAAGAAGCAGAAAGAGAAGCAGAAGGAGAAGCAGAAGGAGAAACAGAAGCAGAAGCAGGAGAAGCAGAAGCAGAAGCAGAAAGAGAAGAACAAGAAGGAGGAATTGAAGGAGAAGGAGAATGAGACGGAGAAGCAGAAGGAGAAGTAGGAGAAGCAGAAGAAGAAGAAACAGGAGAAGCAGAAACAGAAGAAATACAAAAAGCAGAAGAAGCAGAAGAAGAAGCAGCAGGAGAAGCAGAAGAAGAAGAAGGAGAAGGAGAAAGAGAAGGATAAGCAGAAGCAGAAAGAGAAGGAGACGGAGAAGCAGGAGAAGCAGAAGAAGCAGAAGCAGGAGAAGCAGAAGCAGAATGAAAAGCAGAAGGAGAAATTGAAACAGAAGAAGATGCAGAAGGAGAAGCAGAAGCAGAAGTAGAAGCAGAAAATGGAGAAGCAGTAGGAGAAGCATAAGGAGAAACAGAAGGAGAAGCAGGAGAAGCAGAAGCAGGAGAAGCAGAATCAAAAGAAATAGAAGAAGGATAAGAAGCAGAAGCAGAAAGAGAAGCAGAAACAGAAGGAGAAGCAGAAATAGAAGCTGAAGAAGCAGAAGCAGAATCTCAAGCAGAAGGAGAAGCCGGAGAAGCAGAAGAAGCAGAATCTGGAGAAGAAGGAGAACCAGAAGGAGAAGCAGAAAGAGAAGCAGAAGAAACAGAAGAAGCAGAAGCAGAAGCAGTAGCAGAAGAAGCTGAAGATGCAGAAGCAGATAGAGAAGCAGAAGGAATAGCAGAATAACGACAAGGAGAAACAGAAGGAGAGGAAGAATGAGAAGCAGAAGGAAAAGCAGGAAAAACAGAAGAAGCAGAAACAGACGGAGAAGCAGAAGAAGGAGAAGCAGAAGCAGAAGAAGAAGCAGAAGGAAAAGCACAAGCAGAAGGAGATGCAGAAGGAGTAGCAGGAGAAGCAGAAGAAGCAGAAGCAGAAGGAGAAGAAGAAGGAGAAGAAGCAGAATCAGAAGAAGCAGAAGGAGAAGTAGAAAGAGAAGCCGAAGAAGAGAAGCAGAACGAGAAGCTGGAAAGCAGAAGAAGCAGAGCAGGAGAAGCAGAAGAAGAAGAAACAGAAGAAATAGAAGGAGCAGAAGCAGAAGGAGGAGCAGAAGCAGAAGGAGAAGCAGAAAGAGAAGCAGGAAAAGCAGAAGAAGCAGAAGCAGGAGAAGCAGAAGCAGAAGAAACAGGAGAAGGACAAGAAGCAGAAGCAGAAGGAGAAGCAGAAACAGGAGAAGCAGAAAGAGAAGGAGGGGAAGCAGAAGAAGCAGAAGCAGGAGAACCAGAAGCATAAGAATCCGAAGAAGCAGAAGCAGAACCTGAAGCAGAAGGAGAAGCAGGAGAAGCAGAAAAGGCAGAATCGGGAGAAGCAGAATGAGAAGCTGAAGGA
>NW_012293864.1:0-2650 GCF_000151885.1 Dipodomys ordii | reverse complement strand
CTGTATCGACGCTGGGTCCCGCTGGGTCCCACTGTGTCCTCCCTTTGTCCAACGCTGTGTCCCGCTGTGTCTACTGCTGTGTCCCCGCTGTGTCCCGCTGGGTCCAGCTGGGTCCCTGCTGTATCCACGCTGGGTCCCGCTGGGTCCTGGTCTGTCATCGCTTTGTCCCCCGCTGTGTACCGCTCTGTCCCCCGCTGTGTCTCTGCTGTGTCCCCGCTGTGTCCCGCTTTGTCCCGCTGTATACTGCTGTGTCCCCCGCTGAATCACGCTGTGTCCCAATGTGTCCCAATGTGTCCTCGCTCTGTCCCCCGCTGTGTCCCGCTGTGTCCTCCCTGTGTACCCCGCGGTGTGCCGCTGTGTCCCGCTGTGTCCCCCGCTGTGTCCCCTGCTATGTCCCGCTGTGTCCCCCACTGTGTCCCACTGTGTCCTTGCTGTGTCCCATGCTGTGTGCCGCTGTGTCCTTGCTGTGTCCCCCGCTGTGTCCCGCTGTGTCCTGCTGTGTCACGCTGTTTCCCCACTGCGTCCCCGCTGTGTACCTCTGTGTACCCCGCTGTGACCAGCTTTGTCCCCGCTGTGTCTCGCTGTGTCCCACGCTCTGTCCCCCACTGTGTCCAACTCTGTCCCCCTCTGTGTCCCGCTGTGTCCCCCGCTGTGTCCACTGTGTCCATGCAGTATCACTGCTGTTTCCTGCTGTGTCCCGCTGTGTTCCGTGGTGTCCCTCTTTGTCTCCCGCTGTGTCCCCCGCTGAGACCCCGCTGTGTCAACACTGTGTCCTGCTGTGTCCTCGATGTGTCCCCCGCTGTCTCCAGCTCTGTCTCCCGCTTTTTCCCCGCTGTGTCCCACTGTGTCCCGCTGTGTCCCGCTGTGCCCTCACTGTGTCCCATTGTGTCCACAGCTGTGTACCACGCTGTGTAACGCTGTGTGCCCGCTGTATCGACGCTGTGTCCCGCTGTGTCCCCCGCTGTGTCTCCCTGTGTCCCCCGCTGTGTCCCGCTCTGTCCTCGCTGGGTCTCCCGTTGGGTCCCGCTGTGTCCCCCGCTATGTCCCGCTGTGTACCGCTGTGTCCCCCGCTGTGTCCTGTTGTGTCCCCAGCTGTGTACCCCGTTGTGTCCCGCTGTATCGACGCTGTGTCCCACTGGGTCCCGCTGTTTCCTTCCTGTGTTGCCCGCGGGGTCTCGCTGTGTCCCCGCTGTATCGACGCTGTGTCCCCGCTGTGTCCCGCTGTGTCCCGCTCTGTCCTCGCTGTGTCCCCTGCTCTGTCCCGTTGTGTCCCCAGCTGTGTCCCCTGCTATGTCCCGCTGTGTCTACTGCTGTGTCCACGCTGTGTCCTGCTTTGTCCCGCTGTGTCCCGCTGTGTCCCTCTGTGTCCCCCGCTGTGTCCCCCGCTATGTCTCGCTGTGTCCCCCGCTGTGTCCCACTGTGTCCTTGCTGTGTCCCCCGTTCTGTGCCGCTGTGTCCTCGCTGTGTCCCCGGCTGTTTCCCGCTGTGTCCTGCTGTGTCACGCTGTTTCCCCACTGTGTCCCCGCTGTTTCCCTCTGTGTACCACGCTGTGTCCAGCTTTGTCCCCGCTGTGTCTCGCTGTGTCCCACACTCTGTCCCCCACTGTGTCCCGCTGTGTCCCCCGCTGTTTCGCATTGTGTCCCCCACTGTGTCCCGCTGTGTCCCCGCAGGTTCACCTCTGTTTCCCACTGTGTCCCGTTGTGTTCCGTGGTGTCCTCGCTGTGTCCCCCTGCTGTGTCCCGTTGTGTCCCGCTGTGTCCTCGCTGTGTCCCCCTGCTGTGTCCCGTTGTGTCCCGCTGTTTCACCGCTGTGTCCCACACTGTGTCCCGCTGTGTCCCCCACTGTGTCCGCTGTGTCCCCGCAGGTTCACCTCTGTTTCCCGCTGTGTCCCTTTGTGTGCCACTGTGTCCTCGCTGTGTCCCCGCTGTGTCCCGCTGTGTCCCCGCAGGTTCACCTCTGTTTCCCACTGTGTCCCGTTGTGTGCCGCTGTGTCCTCGCTGAGTCCCCTAGTGTCTCCCTCTCTGTCCCCCGCTGTGTCTCACGCTTTGTCCCCGCTGTGTCCCACTGTGTACGGCTGTGTCCGGCTGTGCCCCCACTGTGTCCCGTTGTGTCCACAGCTGTGTACCACGCTGTGTACCACGCTGTGTAACGCTGTGTCCCTGCTGTATCGACGCTGTGTCCCGCTGTGTCCCACTGTGTCCTCGCTGTGTTCCCCGCTGTGTCCCGCTGTGTCCACCGCTGTGTCCCCAGCTGTGTCCTCGCTGTGTCCCTGCTGTGTCCTGCTGTGTCCTCACTGGGACGACCACTGTGTGTCGCTATGTACACCGCTGTGTCCCGCTGTGTCCAGCTGTGTCCCGCTTTGTCCCCGCTGTGTCCTGCTGTGTCCCGCTGTGTCCCCGCTGTGTGCCTGCTGTGTCCCGCTGTGTCTCCCGCTTTGTCCCGCTGTGTCCCACTGTGTCCCCGCTATGTCCCGCTGTGTCCCGCTGTGTCCCCGCTGTGTGCCCGCTCTGTCCCGCTGTGTATCCCGCTGTGTCCAGTTGTGTCAACGCTGTGTCCACTCTCTGTCTCCGCTGTCCCCGCTGGGTCCCCGCTGTGGCACGCTGTGTACCCGCTGTGTTCCTCGCCTTGACCTGCTGAGTCCCGCAATGTC
>NW_012293863.1:0-3580 GCF_000151885.1 Dipodomys ordii | reverse complement strand
CCCGCTGTGTCCCGCTGTGTCCCCGCTGTGTCCCACTGTGTCCCCGCTGTTTTCCCCCGCTGCGTCCTGCTGTGTCCCGCTGGGTCCCGCTGGGTCCCCCGCTTTGTCCCGCTGTGTCCCCGCAGTGTCCCCGCTGTGTCCCGCTGTGTCCCGCTGTGTCCTCGCTGTGTCCCACTGTGTCCCCGCTGTTTCCCCGCTGCGTCCTACTGTGTCCCGCTGGGTCCCGCTGGGTCCCCCGCTTTGTCCCGCTGTGTCCCCGCAGTGTCCCTGCTGTGTCCCGCTGTGTCCCACTGTGTCCTGTGGTGTCCCGATTTTTCCCCCGCTATGTCCCCTGCTGAGTCCCCTCTGTGTCCCCGCTGTGTCCCGCTGTTTCCCCCGCTGTGTCCCACTGTGTCCCCCGCTGTGTCCTGCTGTGTCCCGCTGTGTCCTGCTGGGTCCCGCAGTGTCCCCGCTGTGTCCCGCTGTGTTCCCCGCTGTGTCCCGCTGTGTCCCCGCAGGTTCACCGCTGTTTCACGCTGTGTCCCGCTGTGTTCCGTGGTGTCCCGCTTTGTCCCCCGCAGTGGCCCCCCTGAGCCACCTCTGTGTCCCCGCTGTGTCCCGCTGTGTCCTCGCTGTGTCCGCCTCTGTCTCCCACTCTGTCCACCGCTGTGTCCCCCGCAGTGTCAGCGCTCTGTCCCGCTGTGTCCTCGCTGTGTCCCTTGCTGTCTCCCGCTCTGTACCCCGCTGTGTTTCAAGCTTTGTCCCCGCTGTGTCCCACTGTGTCCCGCTGTGTCCCGCTGTGCCCCCACTGTGTCCCGTTTTGTTCACAGCTGTGTACCACGCTGTGTAACGTTGTGTCCCCGCTGCATCGACGCTGTGTACCGCTGGGTCCCGCTGTGTCCTCGCTGTGTTCCCCGCTGTGTCCCGCTGTGTCCCACACTGTGTCCCCCGCTGTGTCCCTATGTGTCCCACGCTTTGTCCCCCTGTGTCCCCGCAGTTTCCCCGCTGTGTCCCGCTGTTTCCCACTGTGTTCTGTGGTGTCCCGCTTTGTCCCCCGCTGTGTCCCCCGGTGAGTCGCCGTTGTGTCCCCGCTTTGTCCCGCTGAGTCCTCCATGTGTCCCCCGCTGTGTCCCGCTGTGTCCCGCTGTGTCCACTGCTGGGACCCGGCTGTGTCCCGCTGTGTCCCGCTGTGTCCTCACTGTGTCCCACTCTGTGTTCCGTTGTTTCCTTGCTGTGTCCCCCGCTGTGTCCCGCTGTGTCCCCCGCTGTGCCCTGCAGTGTCCCGCTCTGTCCCGCTGTGTCCTCGCTGTGTCCCGCTGTGTCCCGCTGTGTCCCCCACTGTTTCCCCTGCTGTGTCCAGCTGTGTCCCCCACTGTGTCCCACTCTGTCCCCCTCTGTGTCCCGCTGTGTCCCCCGCTGTGTCCCACTGTGTCCCCGCAGTGTCACTGCTGATTCCTGCTGTGTCCCGCTGTGTTCCGTGGTGTCCCTCTTTGTCTCCCGCTGTGTCCCCCACTGTGTCCCGCTGTGTCCGACTGTGTCCCGCTCTGTGCCCGCTGTGTCACGCTGTGTCCCGCTGTGTCCCACTGCGTCCCGCTGTGTCCCGCTGTGCCCCCACTGTGTCCCGTTGTGTCCACAGCTTTGTACCATGCTGTGTAACGCTGTGTCTCCGCTGTATCGACGCTGCATCCCACTGGGTCCCGATGTGTCCTTGAAGTGTTCCCCGCTGTGTCCAGCTGTTTCCCCCACTTTGTCCCCCACTGTGTCCTCGCTCTGTCCCCCGCTGTGTCCCTTTGTGTCCCGCTGTGTCCTCGCTGTGTCCCCCTCTGTGTCACGCTGAGTCCCCCGCCGTGTCCCGCTGTGTCCCACTGTGTCCTGCTGCGGTCCTGCTGTGTCCCGCTGTGTCCCGCTTTGTCCCCCACTGTGTCCCCCAGTGACCCCGCTGTGTCCCGCTGTGTCCCACTGTGTCCCGTGGTGTCCCCTTTGTCCCCCGCTGTGTCCCCGGCTGAGTCTCGCTGTGTCCCCACTGTGTCCTCTCTGTGTCCCCCGCTGTGTCCTGCTCTGTTCCCCACTGTGTCTCCCGTTTTTTCCCTGCTGTGCCCCGCTGTGTCCCGCTGTGTCCCGCTGTGTCCCCCACTGTGTCCCGTTGTGTCAACAGCTGTGTACCCCGCTGTGTCCCTGCTGTATCGACGCTGTGTCTCGCTGGGTCCTGCTGTGTCTCTCTCTGTGTTCCCCATTGTGTCCCGCTGTGTCCCCCGCTCTGTCCCTCGCTGTGTCCCCCGCTGTGTCCCACTGTGTCCCGCTGTGTCCCGCTGTGTCCCCCGCTGTGTCCTTGCTGTGTCCCCGCTGGGTCCCGCTGGGTCCCACAGTGTCCCCCGCTGAGTCCGGTTGTTTCACCGCTGTGTCCCGCTGTGTCCCCACTCTATCGACGCTGTGTCCCGCTGGGTCCCGCTGTGTCCTCTCTTTGTTCCCCGCTGTGTCCCGCTGGGTCCCCCGCTGTGTCTCTCGCTGTGTCCCGCTGTGTCCCCGGCTGTGTCCGGCTGTGTCCCGCTGTGTCCCGCTGTGTCCCGCAGTGTCCCCAGCTGTGTCCTGCTGTCTCACCGCTGTGTCCCGCTTTGTGCCTGCTGTGTACCCCGCTGTGTCCCTCTGTGTCCCCCGCTGTGTCCCGCTGTGTCCCCTGCTGTGTCCCCACTGTATCACGCTGTGTTTCGCTGTGTCCGGCTGTGTCCTTGCTCTGTCTCATTCAGTGTCCAGCTGTGTCCTCCCTGTGTCCCCCGCTGTGTCCCGCTGAGTCCCCTGCTGTGTCCCGCTGTGTCCGGCTGTGTCACTCTCTGTCCCATCTGTGTCCCTCTGTGTCCAGCTCTGTCCCCGTTGTGTGTCCGCTGTGCCCCGCTGTGTACCCTTCTGTGTCCAGCTGTGTCCCCTCTGTGTCCCGCTGTGTCCCTTCTCTGTCCCCCGCTGTCTACCGCTGTGTCCCCCGGCTGTGTCCCGCAGTGTCCCCGCTGTGTCCCGCTGTGTCCTACTGTGTCCCGTTTTGTCCCGCTTTTTCCCCTCTATGTCCCCTGCTGAGTCCCCTCTGTGTCCCCGCTGTGTCCAGCTGTGTCCTCGCTGTGTCGTCCGCTGTCTCCCGCTTTGTCCCACGCTGTGTCCTACTGTGTCCCACTGTGTCCCTGCTGTGTCCCCTGCTGTGTCCCGCTGTGTCCCGCTGTGTCCCCCGCTGTGTCCTGCTGTGTCCCGCTGTGTCCCTGCTGTGTCCCTGCTGTGTCCAGCTGTGTCCCCCGCTGTGTCCCGTTGTGTCCCGCTGTGTCCCCCGCTGTGTACCGCTGTGTCTCCGCAGGTTCACCGCTGTTTCACGCTGTGTCCTGCTGTGTTCGGTGGTGTCCTGCTTTGTCCCCCGCTGTGTCCCGCTGAGTTCACTGCTGTGTCCCCGCTGCATCCCGCTGTGTCTCGCTGTTTCACGCTGTATCCTCTCGTTGTCCATGCTGTATTAAACTGATCAACCCAGTGACACTAATGTGTTCCCCTGAGTTCCCCGCAGAGCCCCACAAGGCCCACTTGAGACCCCGCTGGAGACCTCGCTGTTACCCAAATGAGTCCCCCAATA
>NW_012293862.1:0-6232 GCF_000151885.1 Dipodomys ordii | reverse complement strand
TCACAGAAGCTGGAAAAGCAGAAGCAGAAGAAAAAGAAGGAGCATAAGTAGCAGAAGCAGAGGGAGAAACAGAAGAAGGGGAAGGAACATCAGAAGGTGAAGCAGAAGGAGACGCAGAAGCAGAAAGAGAAGCAGAAACAGAAGGAGAAGAAGAAGGAGAAGTTGAAGAATCAGAAGAAGCAGAAGCAGAAGCAGAAAGAGCAGCAGAAGAAGGAGAAGGAGAAGCAGAAGGAGAAGGACAAGCAAGAGAAGCAGAAGAAGCAGAAGCGGGAGAAGCAGAAGAAGAAGAAGAAACAGAAGAAGGAGAAGGAGCAGAAGGAGAAGCAGAAGCAGAAGGAGAAGCAGAAAGAGAAGCAGAAGAAGTAGTAGCAGGAGAAGCAGAAGCAGAAGAAATAGAAGAAGTCCAAGAACCAGAAGGAGAACCTGAAGCTGAAGGAGAAGCAGAAGCAGCAGAAGCTGGAAAAGCAGAAGCAGAAGAAACAGAACAAGCAGAAGAAGCAGAGGCAGGACGAGAAGCAGAAGAAGAAGAAGGAGAAAGAGAAGGATTAGGAGTAGGAGGAGCAGAATAAGAAGTAGAAAGAGAAGCAGAAGGAGAAGCAGAAGGAGAAACAGAAGAAGCAGATGCAGGAGAAGTAGAAGCAGAATGAGAAGTATAAGAAGGAGAAATTGAAGAGAAAGAGATGAGACGAGAGCAGAGAAGAAGTAGGAGAAGCAGAAGAAGAAGAAGCAGGAGAAGCAGAAGCAGAATAAACAGAAGAAGGAGAAGAGCAGAAGCAGAAGCAGAAGGAGAAGCAGAAGAAGCAGAAGCTGAAGCAGAAGAAGAAGAAACAGGAAAAGAGGAAGAAGCAGAAGAAGAAGCAGCAAGAGAAGCAGAAGAAGAAGAAGGAGAAGGAGAAAGAGAAGGATTAGGAGTAGGAAAAACAGAAGGATAAGCAGAAGCAGAAAGAGAAGGAGAAGGAGAAGCAGTAAAAGCAGAAGAAGCAGAAGCAGGAGAAGCAGAAGCAGAATGAAAAGCAGAAGAAGGAGAGATTGAAACAGAAGAAGATGCAGAAGGAGAAGCAGAAGCAGTAGTAGAAGCAGAAGAAGGAGAAGCAGAAGGAGAAGCATAAAGAGAAACAGAAGAGAAGCAGGAGAAGCAGAAGCAGGAGAAGCAGAAGCAGAAGAAATAGAAGAAGGAGAGAAGCAGAAGCAGAAAGAGAAGCAGAAACAGAAGGAGAAGCAGAAATAGAAGCAGAAGAAGCCGAAGAAGCAAAAGGAGAACCTGAAGCAGAAGGAGAAGCTGGAGAAGCAGAAGAAGAAGAATCTGGAGAAGAAGAAGGAGAACCAGAAGGAGAAGCAGAAGCAGAAAGAGAAGCAAAAGCAGAAGGAGAAGCAGAAGAAACAGAAGAAGCAGAAACAGTAGCAGAAGAAGCTGAAGATGCAGAAGCAGAAAGAGAAGCAGAAGGAATAGCAGAAGAACAAGAAGGAGAAACAGAAGGAGAAGCAGAAGGAGAAGCAGAAGGAGAAGCAGGAAAAGAAGAAGAAGCAGAAGCAGACGAAGAAGCAGAAGAAGGAGAAGGAGAAGCCGAAGCAGAAGAAGAAGCAGAAGGAAAAGCACAAGCAGAAGGAGATGCAGAAGGAGAAGGAGAAGTAGAAGCAGAAAGAGAAGCAAAAGCAGAAGGAGAAGCAGAATGAGAAGCAGAAGAAACAGAAGAAGCAGAGGCAGTAGCAGAAGAAGCAGAAGATGCAGAAGCAGAAGGAAAAGCAGATGAACGAGAAGGAGAAGGAGAAGGAGAAACAGAAGGCGAAGCAGAAAGAAAAGCAGAAGAAGGAGCAGGAGAAAGAAAAGCAGCAGGAGAAGCAGAAAGAGAAGCAGAAGGAGAAGCAGGAGATGCAGAAACAGGAGAAGCAGAAACAGAAGAAACAGGAGAAGGACAAGACGCAGAAGCAGATGGAGAAGCAGAAACAGAAGGAGAAGCAGAAAGAGAAGTAGGGGAAGCAGAAGAAGCAGAAGCAGGAGAAGCAGAAGCATAAGAATCCGAAGAAGCAGAAGCAGAACCTGAAGCAGAAGGAGAAGCAGATGAAGCAGAAGAAGCAGAATCTGGAGAAGCAGAATGAGAAGCTGTAGGAGAAGCAAAAGCAGAAAGAGAATCAAAAGCAGAAGGAGAAGCAGAAGAAACAGAAGAAGTAGAAGCCGTAGCAGTTGTAGCAGAAGCAGAACGAGAAGCAGAAGGAAAAGCAGAAGAACAAGAAGGATAAGGAGAAACAGAATTAGAAGGAGAAGGAGAAGCAGGTAAAGCAGCAGAAGAAGAAGCAGAAGAAGAATCAGAAGGAGAAGCAGAAGAAGGAGAAGCAGAAGAAGACGCAGAAGGAGAAGCAGGAGAAGCAGAAGAAGCAGAAGCAGAAGGAGAAGAAGGACAAACAGAAGAAGCAGAAGCAAAAGGAGAAGCAAAAGAAGAAGAAGGAGAAGGAGAAGCAGAAGCAGAAGAAGAAGCAGAAGGAGAAGAAGGACAAACAGAAGAAGCAGAAGCAAAAGGACAAGCAAAAGAAGGAGAAGGAGAAGGAGAACCAGAAGCAGAAGAAGAAGCATAAGGACAAGCAGGAGATGCAGAAGGAGGAGCAGGAGAAGCAGAAGAAACAGAAGCTGAAGGAGAAGCAGAAGGAGAAGGAGGAGAAGCGGAAGGAGAAGCAGAAGCGGAATGAGAAGCAGAAATAGAAGCAGGAGAAGCACAAGAAGCAGAAGCAGGAGAAGCCGAAAGAGAAGAAGCAGAAACAGAAGCAGAAGTAGAAGCAGAAGCAGAAGGAGAAGCAGCAGAAGAAGTAGAACCAGAAATTCAGGCAGGAGAAACAGAAGAAGCAGAAGCAGAAGGAGAAGCAAAAAGAGAAGCAGAAGAAGAAGTAGAAGAAGCAGCAGAAGGAGAAGCAGCAGAAGAAGCAGAAAAAGAAGTAGGAGAAGCAGAAGCAGAAAGAGAAGTAGAAGCAGAAGAAGCAGAAGAAGCAGAAGCAGAAGAAGAAGCAGTAGAAGCAGAAGAAGCAGAAGCAGGAGAAGCAGAAGCAGAAGAAAAAGAAGAAGCATAAGAAGCAGAAGCAGAGGGAGACACAGAAGAAGGAGAAGGAGCAGCAGAAGGTGAAGCAGAAGGAGATGCAGAAGCAGAAAGAGAAGCAGAAACAGAAGGAGAAGAAGAAGGAGAAGTTGGAGAATCAGAAGAAGCAGAAAAAGAAGCAGAAAGAGAAGCAGAAGAAGGAGAAGGAGAAGCAGAACGAGAAGGACACGCAGGAGAAGCAGAAGAAGCAGAAGCGGGAGAATCAGAAGAAGAAGAAGAAGAAGAAGAAGAAGAAGAAGAAGAAGAAGAAGAAGAAGAAGAAGAAGAAGAAGAAGAAGAAGAAGAAGAAGAAGAAACAGAAGAAGGAGAAGGAGCAGAAGGAAAAGCAGAAGCAGAAGGACAAGCAGAAAGATAAGCAGAAGAAGCAGAAGAAGCAGTAGCAGGAGAAGCAGAAGAAACAGAAGAAGCCCAAGAACCAGAAGGAGAACCTGAAGCAGAAGGAGAAGCAGAAGCAGGAGAAGCTGGAAAAGCAGAAACAGAAGAAACAGAACAAGCAGAAGAATCAGAAGCAGAACGAGAAGCAGAAGAAGAAGAAGAAGGAGAAAGAGAAGGATTAGGAGTAGGAGGAGCAGAAGCAGAATTAGAAGCAGAAAGAGAAGCAGAAGGAGAAACAGAAGAAGCAGAAGCAGGAGAAGCAGAAGCAGAAGCAGAATGAGAAGCACATGAAGGAGAAATTGAAGGAGAAGGAGAATAGGACGGAGAAGCAGAAGGAGAAGTAGGAGAAGCAGAAAAAGAAGAAGCAGGAGAAGCAGAAGCAGAAGAAGGAGAAGAGCAGAAGCAGAAGGAGAAGCAGAACAAGAAGGAGAAGCAGAAGAAGCAGAAGCTGATGCAGAAGAAGATGCAGAAGAAGAAGAAGAAACAGAAAAAGCAGAAGAAGCAGAAGAAGGAGCAGCAGGAGAAGCAGAAGAAGAAGAAGGAGAAAGAGAAAGAGAAGGAATAGGAGTAGGAGAAACAGAAGGATAAGCAGAAGCAGAAAGAGAAGCAGGAGAAGCAGAAGAAGCAGGAGAAGCAAAAGCAGAAGAAAAAGAAGAAGCATAAGTAGCAGAAGCAGAGGTAGAAACAGAAGAAGGAGAAGGAGCAGCAGAAGGTGAAGCAGAAGGAGATGCAGAAGCAGATAGAGAAGCAGAAACAGAAGGAGAAGAAGAAGGAGAAGTTGGAGAATCAGAAGAAGCAGAAGCAGAAAGAGCAGAAGAAGGAGAAGGAGAAGCAGAAGGAGAAGGAAAAGCAGGAGAAGCAGAAGAAGCAGAATCGGGAGAAGCAGAAGAAGAAGAAGAAACAGAAGAAGGAGGAGGAGCAGAAGGAGAAGCAGAAGCAGAAGGAGAAGCAGAAAGAGAAGCATGAGAAGCAGTAGCAGGAGAAGCAGAAGCAGAAGAAACAGAAGAAGCCCAATAACCAGAAGGAGAACCTGAAGCAGAGGAGAAGGAGAAGCAGCAGAAGCTGGAAAAGCAGAAGCAGAAGATAAAGAAGAAGCATAAGTAGCAGAAGCAGAGGGAGAAACAGAAGAAGGAGAAGGAGCAGCAGAAGGTGAAGCAGAAGGAGACGCAGAAGCAGAAAGAGAAGCAGAAACAGAAGGAGAAGAAGAAGGAGAAGTTGAAGAATCAGAAGAAGCAGAAGAAGAAACAGAAAGAGCAGCAGAAGAAGGAGAAGGAGAAGCAGAAGGAGAAGGACAAGCAGGAGAAGCAGAAGAAGAAGAAGCGGGAGAAGCAGCAGAAGAAGAAGAAACAGAAGAAGGAGAAGGAGCAGAAGGAGAAGCAGAAGCAGAAGGAGAAGCAGAAAGAGAAGCAGAAGAAGCAGTAGCAGGAGAAGCAGAAGCAGAAGAAACAGAAGAAGCCCAAGAACCAGAAGGAGAACCTGAAGCAGAAGGAGAAGCAGAAGCAGCAGAAGCTGGAAAAGCAGAAGCAGAAGAAACAGAACAAGCAGAAGAAGCAGAGGCAGGACGAGAAGCAGAAGACGAAGAAGGAGAAAGAGAAGGATTAGGAGTAGGAGGAGCAGAAGCAGAATAAGAAGCAGAAAGAGAAGCAGAAGGAGAAGCAGAAGGAGAAACAGAAGAAGCAGAAGCAGGAGAAGCAGAAGCAGAATGAGAAGCACAAGAAGGAGAAATTGAAGGAGAAGGAGAATGAGACGGAGAAGCAGAAGAAGAAGTAGGAGAAGCAGAAGAAGAAGAAGCAGGAGAAGCAGAAGCAGAAGAAACAGAACAAGGAGAAGAGCAGAAGCAGAAGCAGAAGGAGAAGCAGAAGAAGGAGAAGCTGAAGCAGAAGAAGAAGAAACAGAAAAAGCGGAAGAAGCAGAAGAAGAAGCAGCAAGAGAAGCAGAAGAAGAAGAAAAAGAGAAGGAGAAAGAGAAGGATTAGGAGTAGGAGAAACAGAAGGATAAGCAGAAGCAGAAAGAGAAGGAGAAGGAGAAGCAGGAAAAGCAGAAGAAGCAGAAGCAGGAGAAGCAGAAGCAGAATGAAAAGCAGAAGAAGGAGAAATTGAAACAGAAGAAGATGCACAAGGAGAAGCAGAAGCAGTAGTAGAAGCAGAAGAAGGAGAAGCAGAAGGAGAAGCATAAAGAGAAACAGAAGAGAAGCAGGAGAAGCAGAAGCAGGAGAAGCAGAAGCAGAAGAAATAGAAGAAGGAGAGAAGCAGAAGCAGAAACAGAAGGAGAAGCAGAAATAGAAGCAGAAGAAGCCGAAGAAGCAAAAGGAGAACCTGAAGCAGAAGGAGAAGCTGGAGAAGAAGAAGAAGAAGAATCTGGAGAAGAAGAAGGAGAACCAGAAGGAGAAGCAGAAGCAGAAAGAGAAGCAAAAGCAGGAGAAGCAGAAGAAACACAAGAAGCAGTAGCAGAAGAAACTGAAGATGCAGAAGCAGAAAGAGAAGCAGAAGGAATAGCAGAAGAACAAGAAGGAGAAACAGAAGGAGAAGCAGAAGGAGAAGCAGGAAAAGAAGAAGAAGCAGAAGCAGACGGAGAAGCAGAAGAAGGAGAAGGAGCAGCAGAAGCAGAAGAAGAAGCAGAAGGAAAAGCACAAGCAGAAGGAGATGAAGAAGGAGAAGCAGGAGAAGCAGAAGAACAGAAGCAGAGGAGAAGAGAAGGGAGAAGAGCAGATCAGAGAGCAGAGCAGAATAGAAAGAGAGCCGACGAGAGAGCAGACGAGAAGCAGGAGAAGCAGA
>NW_012293861.1:0-3068 GCF_000151885.1 Dipodomys ordii | reverse complement strand
GTATGGGATCTTTATTTTGCATTTACTAACTGTTTTTTTTTGTTGTTGTTCTTTTTGCCAGTCGAGGGGTTTAAACTCAGGTGTTGGGAATTTTCCTGAGCTTTTTTTATTCTTGCTCAATGCTAGCTCTCTACCACTTGAGGCACAGCACCACGTCTAATGTTTTTTTAATGTGTTACTAAGTAATTGAACCCAGGGTTTCATGGATGCTAGGCAATCACCTTACCATGAAGCAACATTCCCAGAGCCCTAAATAACTTTCTTAAGATGGCATTACATTTTCATTCCATAACTATGTATCATAATTTTGGCCATGTGCTAGAAAATGATGTAGAAAACAATACAATACAATAAGCCTAGTAAGGCTGGATGGACAATGAAAAACTGTCATGGTCTAGCCAGGGAACAGAGGGGCTTATCTTATGGAGCTTTTTCAATGAGGTGAGCGAGACAGCTCCTGACCCACAGCCCACCTCCAGAATGATAGGGTCACCTTGGGTTCCAGCCACATGGTGTTGCTTTGCCACCTCCTCCAGCACCCATTCAAACAGATTTTGTGAAAGAGAGAGAGAAAGTCAGAATCCTAATCCTAAAGTATGAGGATCATGTTTCATAACCAGCCCAGGAAGGAACGTCTTTGAGACTCTTATCTCCAATTAACCACCAGAAAATCAGAAGTAGTGCTGTGGGCTCAAGTGGTAGAGCACTAGTCTTTTGCTGAGGCTCTTGGGAACAGCACCCATGCCTAGAGTTCTATCCCCACGACTGACAAGAAGTGGACTTCCTACCAAAAGAAGTGGACTAAATAGCACCCATTGTCCTAGGGAGCATGGGAGAGAAGTCAAGCAGAGCTTCCTGTGAAGTTGAAGTCATAAGTAGGTCACCTGGCTTCTCTGTGCCTTGGTTTCGCAAGCTGCAAAACTAAACACAGTGAACGATCCTCTTCCTCATGGGGATAGGGTAATGATGAAAGAGAGCCATGTTTTGTTTCATAATCCCACATCTGTTGCACAATTCATAACAGGCCCCACCTGAGCCTTTTCTGGTTATCTTCCTGTCATTTGCTCACAGAACTGCCGAGAACCTTATCTCAAGTTTGCTCCACTGTGCCTAGCCATGCTCCAGAGATCCCTCCGTATAAATCCCTTGTTTCCTCACAACTGCCCTGTGAGGAGAATGAGGTCTGATGGTTGTGACCCTACCCAGAGCTTCACCTGTGGTCAAGAATCATCTGCTGTGATTTTTCAGCCTGCTCAAACTGACTTAAGAAACCATTCAAGCCACAGGAAAATCAAACACCACAAGCAGACCAGAGACTCGAACAAGAGACAGGTTAAGGGCACAAGGGAGATACAGGATCTTCCCATCCCCTCCCCCCAAAAAAATTAAAGAACTCTTTTTTGTACCTTTTATAAAAACATTTATCTAAAACTTTTTTTAAAATTTTTAACTTTTAACTTTAATTTTTTTGTTTTCTATTAACTTTTTTTCTTCCACTCATAATTGTTATTTTAGGGGTATATGTGTGTGTACTTTTTTTTCCTCTTTTTTTCTTTAAAAACATTTTTTTGTTTAGCTCTACTGATCATTTGTCCTTTTTTCTTTCCTTCTCACTCTTTTCACTTTTTCTTCTTTTTCATTCTTCTTTGCGTGACTGAATTGCTGTTCTGCTCATCCTGATATGGCAATAGTCGATTATTAGACCTTAGCCACATTGTGTACACACGTAATCCTGAAATTTATTACTCAGTTTAAAACCTCTTAGACTTAAATTTCTTAATAGCAGTATTACCTCTTTATACCTATATAATATTTTAAGCATTTTTATTTTTAAGTTTTCCACATCTCCTTTCTATCCCTCCCCTTCTCTTATTCTATCCACGTTCTTCTCTGAATATTATGTGTTCATCTTTGCATAAATTTTTTTGTCGATTTTGGGGCTTGAACTGTGGACCTGAGTGTTGTCACTCAGCTCTTCAGCTCAAGGAGAGCACTCTACCACTTAAGCTACATCGCCACTTCCTCATCTTTGCATAATTCTTAAGTGTTGCTCTTAAATTTTAATTTTTGTTTTTCTATTTTTTCTTGTCTTTTTTTTCTCTTACTTCTTATTTTCTCTCTTTCTCTATCATTGTATCCAAACTATTTCCAGCTTTCAGATTAGGATTTAGTTGTTAACTATTCCGCTGCCTTTCCACATCCCTATATGCCTATTTTTACACATATCTCTCCTTAAACTAAATAATTTCTGTTTGCAAAATTCTTCTTTGCGGTTCGTAGCCCATTAAGACATAGTTTTTTGATGTTGAATAGGTATATCTGTTGAACTAGATTGTATCTGCAGATTTTTGACTATGCAACTACAGACTTTGGTTGATGCTTGCCTTAAAATAGTGTGCAAGCACAAAACTGGCATTAGTTTCATCCCAAATGGGCAGAACAACCTGGAAAAACACAAGAAAAGTGGCAAGTCCATATATCTCAACTCACACTCATGATAATCAGGGGTCAGAAAAGATAATCTATAATCCAGAGGAGAGTTGCCATAAAGCTCTACAAACACTACTGGTAAATATGGTAAATGAAAAGATTGAAAACATGCAAAGGACTCTGAATGAGCGTGATAGGGAGAGAGAGGAGGCAAAACAAAGTTTAATACAAGAATATCATGAGCGTGAGGAAGCTACTCAAAGATTGATACAGTAATTGCATGAGCAGCTTGAGAACATTCAAAGAGAAATAAAGGAATATCTTGAGCAGACCGAGATCAGTCAAAGAAAACTACAGGAATTGTGTGAATGTGAAGTAGCTAATCAAAGAGTGATAAGGAATTGAGAGAGTGGGATGAGAATGCAGAAAGATCACTAAAGGAATTCATGGAATCCATAAACAGAGAACTGAAAGAAGTCAGGGAGACCACAAAGGGTATGCTGAATGGAACTCACCAGAAGGAATGGGAATAACCAATCAATTAATTGATTTGAGAATAAACACTGAAAATCAAATTTAGGAATTAAAGGAGTTCAAACAAGATCTAAAACAATGCTCCAACCAAAGAATTTGAAGCC
>NW_012293860.1:0-2369 GCF_000151885.1 Dipodomys ordii | reverse complement strand
CTGCTTCTTCTGCTTCTCATGCTTCTCCTTCTGCATCTTCTTCTGCTTGTGCTTTTCCTTCTGCATCTTCTTCTGCTTCTGCTTCTCCTTCTGCTTCTTCTGCTTCTCCTTCTGATTCTCCTTCTGCTTCTGCTTCTGTTTTTCCTTCTCCTTCTCGTTCTTCTGCTTTTCCTTCTGCTTCTCCTTCTGCTTCTCCTGTAACTGCTACTGCTTCTGCTTCTTCTGTTTCTTCTGCTTCTCCTTCTGCTTTTGATTCTCTTTTCGCTTCTGCTTCTCCTTCACCTTCTCATTCTGCTTCTCCAGATTCTGCTTCTTCTGCTTCTCCTGCTTCTCCTTCTTCTTCAGGTTCTGCTTCTGCTTCTTCGGATTCTTCTGCTTCTGCTTCTCCTGCTTCTGCTTCTTCTGCTTCCCCTCCTTCTCTTTCTGCTTCTCCTTCTGTTTTTGCTTCTCCTTCTGCTTCTGCTTGTTGTCCTTCACGTGTTTCTTCTGCTTCTACTTCTCCTGTTTCTGCATCTCCTGCTTCTCCTTCTGCTGCTCTTTCTGCTTCTCCTGCTGCTTTTCCTTCTCCTGCTCCTTCTTCTGCTTCTCTTTCTGCTTCTCCTTCTGTTTCTCCTTCTCCTTCTCCTTCTAGTTCTTCTGCTTTTCCTTTCGCTTCTCCTTCTGCTTCTGAATCTTCTGCTTCTTCTGCTACTGCCTCGGCTTCTTCGGCTTCTCCTTCAGCTTCTCCTTCTGCTTTTGCTTCTCTTTCTGCTTCTGCTTCTCCTTCTCCTTTTCCAGATTCTGCTGCTTCTGCTTCTCCTGCTTCTCCTTCAGGTCCTGCTTCTGCTTCTTTGGCTTCTTCTGCTTCTGCTTCTCCTGCTGATTCTTCTTCTGTTTCTCCTGCTTCTCTTTCTGCTTTTCCTTCTGTTTCTGCTTCTTTTTCTGCTTCTGCTTCTTCTCCTTCTTCTCTTTCTTCTGCTTTTGCTTCTCCAGCTTCCGCTTCTCCTGCTTCTCTTTCTGCTTATCTTTCTGCTTCTCCTGCTCCTGCTTCTCCTTCTGCTTCTGCTTCTCCTTCTGCTTCTGCTTCTGCTTCAATTTCTCCTTCTGCTTCTCATTCTGCTTCTGCGTCTTCTGTTTCTTCTGCTTCTCCTGCTTCTGCTTCTCCTGCTTCTCCTACTTGTCTTGCTGCTTCTCCTTCTGCGTCTCTTTGTGCTTCTGCTTATCCTTTGGCTTCTCCTACTCCTAATCCTTCTCTTTCGCATTCTTCTTCTTCTGCTTCTGCTTCTCCTGGTGCTTCTGCTTCTGCTTATTCTACTATTTCTGTTTCTTCTGCTTCTGCTTCAGATTGTGCTTCTTCTGTTTCTCCTTCTGCTTCAGATTCTGCTTCTGCTTCTTCGGCTTCTCCTGTTTCTTCTGCTTCTGCTTCTCCTGCTTCTCTTTCTGCTTCTCCTTCTGCTTCTGCTTCTCCTTCTGCTTCTGCTTCTGCTCTTCTCCTTCTTCTGTTTCTTTTGCTTCTGTTTCTTCTGCTTCTTCTTCTTCTGTTTCTTCGGATTCTACTTCTGCTTCTCCTTCTTCTCCTCTTTCTGCTTCTACTTCTGGTCTTCTGATTCTCCTGGTTCTCCTTCTTGTTCTCCTTCTGTGTCTGCTTCTCTTTCTGCTTCTGCTTCTCCTTCTGCTGCTCCTTCTCCTTCTCCTTCTTCTGCTTCTCCCACTGCTTCTGCTTCTGCTTCTTTTGCTTATTCTTTTTCCTCTGCTTCTGCTTCTCCTGCTTATGCTTCTACTGCTTCTCCTTATGCTTCTCCTTATGCTTCTCCTTATGCTTCTCCTTCTTCTTCTTCTTCTTCTTCTTCTTCTTCTTCTTCTTCTTCTTCTTCTTCTTCTTCTTCTTCTTCTTCATCTTCTTCTTCATCTTCTTCTTCTTCATCTTCTTCTTCTTCTTCTTCTTCTTCTTCTTCTCTTTCTTCTGCTTCTGCTTTTCCAGCCTCTTCTGCTTCTACTGCTTCTCTTTCTGCTTCTTGTCCTTCTCCTGTTTCTTCTCCTTCTGCTTCTCCTGCTTCTGCTTCTTCTGCTTTTCCTGCTTCTCTTTCTGCTTCTCCTTCTGCTTCTCCTTCTGGTTCTGCTCCTTCTCCTTCTTCTGTTTCTTCTTCTTCTGCTTCTCCCGCTTCTGCTTCTTCTGCTTCTCCTGCTTCTCGTTCAGCTTCTCTTCGTCGGCTTCTCTTTCTATTTCTGCTTCTGCTTCTTCTGATTCTGATTCTTCTCCTTCTTCTTCTCCTTCTGCTTCTGCGTCTTCTGCATTTCCTGCTTCTCCTTCTGCATCTCCTTCTGCTTGAGCTTTTCCTTCTGCTTCTTCTTCTGCTCCGGCTTCTCCTTCTCCTTACTTCTGCTTCTCC
>NW_012293859.1:0-2128 GCF_000151885.1 Dipodomys ordii | reverse complement strand
TCTTCTTCTTCTTCTTCTTCATCTTCTTCTTCTTCTCCTTCTCCTTCTCCTTCTTCTTCTTCTTCTTCTTCTTCTTCTTCTTCTTCTTCTTCTTCTTCTTCTTCTTCTTCTTCTTCTTCTTCTTCTTCTTCTTCTTCTTCTTCTTCTTCTTCTTCTTCTTCTGCTTCTGCTTCTTCTTCTGCTTCTTCTTCTGCTTCTTCTTCTTCTGCTTCTTCTGCTTCTTCTGGTTCTTCTGGTTCTACTGCTTCTGCTTCTCCCGCTTCTACTTCTTCTGCTTCTCCTTCCTTTGCTCTGCTTCTGCTTCTCCTTCTTCTTCTTCTGCTTCTCTTTCTGCTTCTGCTTCTTCTGATTCTCCAACTAATCCTTCTTCTTCTCCTTCTGTTTCGGCTTCTCTTTCTGCTTCTCCATCTCCTTCTGCTTCACCTTCTGCTGCTCCTTCTCCTTCTTCTGTTTCTCCCTCTGCTTCTGCTTCTGCTTCTTATGCTTCTTGTTCTTCTGCTTCTGCTTCTCCTGCTTCTGCTTCTTATGCTTCTACTGCTTCTTCTTCTGCTTCTGCTGCTTCTGCTTCTTCTGCTTGTACTTCTCTTTCTGCTTCTGCTTCTCCTGCTTGTTTTTCTGCTTCTTCTGCTGCTTCTCCTTCTGCTGCTTCTTCTACTTCTCCTTCTGCTTCTCTTTTTGCTTCTCTTTCTGCTTCTGCTTCTTCTGTTTCTCCTGCCTGAATTTCTGGTTCTACTTCTTCTGCTGCTTCTCCTTCTGCTTCTGCATCTACTTCTGCTTCTGTTTCTGCTTCTTCTGCTTCTTCTCTTTCGGCTTCTCCTGCTTCTGCATCTTGTGCTTCTCCTGCTTCTCTTTCTGCTTCTCATTCCGCTTCTGCTTCTCCTTCTGCTTCTGCTTCTCCTCCTTCTCCTTCTCCTACTTCTGCTTCTCCTTCATCTTCTGCTTCTTCTGTGTCTCCTGCTTCTCCTTCTGCATCTCCTTCTGCTTGTGCTTGTCCTTATGTTTCTTCTTCTGCTTCTGCTTCTCCTTCTGCTTCTGCCTCTGTTTCTCCTTCTCCTTCTCGTTCTGCTTTTCCTTCTGCTTCTCCTTCTGCTTTTGCTGTAACTGCTACTGCTTCTGCTTCTTCTGTTTCTTCTGCTTCTCCTTCTGCTTTTGATTCTCTTTCTGCTTCTGCTTCTCCTTCAGCTTGTCATTCTGCTTCTCCAGATTCTGCTTCTTCTGCTTCTCCTGCTTCTCCTTCTTCTTCAGGTTCTGCTTCTGCTTCTTCGGATTCTTCTGCTTCTGCTTCTCCTGCTTATGCTTCTTCTGCTTCCCCTCCTTCTCTTTCTGCTTCTCCTTCTGTTTTTGCTTCTCCTTCTGCTTCTGCTTCTTGTCCTTCTCGTGTTTCTTCTGCTTCTACTTCTCCTGTTTCTGCATCTCCTGCTTCTCCTTCTGCTGCTCTTTCTGCTTCTCCTGCTGCTTTTCCTTCTCCTGCTCCTTCTTCTGCTTCTCTTTCTGCTTCTCCTTCTGTTTCTCCTTCTCCTTCTCCTTCTAGTTCTTCTGCTTTTCCTTTCGCTTCTCCTTCTGCTTCTGAATCTTCTGCTTCTTCTGCTACTGCCTCGGCTTCTTCTGCTTCTCCTTCTGCTTCTCCTTCTGCTTTTGCTTCTCTTTCTGCTTCTGCTTCTCCTTCTCCTTCTCCAGATTCTGCTGCTTCTGCTTCTCCTGCTTCTCCTTCTGCTTCAGGTCCTGCTTCTGCTTCTTTGGCTTCTTCTGCTTCTGCTTCTCCTGCTGCTTCTTCTTCTGCTTCTCCTGCTTCTCTTTCTGCTTTTCCTTCTGTTTCTGCTTCTTTTTCTGCTTCTGCTTCTTCTCCTTCTTCTGTTTCTTCTGCTTTTGCTTCTCCAGCTTCCGTTTCTCCTGCTTCTCTTTCTGCTTATCTTTCTGCTTCTCCTGCTCCTGCTTCTCCTTCTGCTTCTGATTCTCCTTCTGCTTCTGCTTCTGCTTCAATTTCTCCTTCTGCTTCTCATTCTGCTTCTGCGTCTTCTGTTTCTTCTGCTTCTCCTGCTTCTGCTTCTCCTGCTTCTCCTACTTGTCTTGCTGCTTCTCCTTCTGCGTCTCTTTCTGCTTCTGCTTATCCTTTGGCTTCTCCTACTGA
>NW_012293858.1:0-6233 GCF_000151885.1 Dipodomys ordii | reverse complement strand
GAAGCAGAAGAAGGAGAAGGAGATTTTTGAAGCAGAAGAAGATGCAGAAGGAGAAGCAGAAGAAGCAGAAGCAGAAGGAGAAGCAGGAAAAGCAGAAGAAGCAGAAGCAAAAGGTGAAGCAAAAGAAGGAGAAGGAGAAGCAGACGCAGAAGAAGAAGCATAAGGACAAGCACAAGCAGAAGGAGATGCAGAAGGAGAAGCAGGAGAAGCAGAAGAAGCAGAAGCTGAAAGAGAAGCAGAAGTAGGAGAAGGAGAAGGAGGAGAAGCAGAAGCAGAATGAGAAGCAGAAAGAGAAGCAGGAGGAGGACAAAAAGCAGAAGCAGGAGAAGCCGAAAGAGAAGAAGCAGAAACAGAAGCAGAAGGAGAAGCAGAAGCAGAAGGAGAAGCAGCAGAAGAAGTAGAACCAGAAATTCAGGCACGAGAAACAGAAGAAGCAGAAGCAGAAGGAGAAGCAAAAAGAGAAGCAGAAGGAGAAGTAGAAAAAGCAGCAGAAGAAGCAGAAAAACAAGCAGGAGAAGCAGAAGCAGAAAGAGAAGGAGAAGCAGAAGAAGCAGTAGAAGCATAAGAAGCAGAAGCAGGAGAAGCAGAACCAGAAGAAAAAGAAGAAGCATAAGAAGCAGAAGCAGAGGGAGAAACAGAAGAAGGAGAAGGAGCAGCAGAAGGTGAAGCAGAAGGAGATGCAGAAGCAGAAAGAGAAGCAGAAGAAGGAGAAGGAGAAGCAGAAGGAGAAGGACAAGCAGGAGAAGCAGAAGAAGCAGAAGCGGGAGGAGCAGAAGAAGAAGAAGAAACAGAAGAAGGAGAAGGAGCAGAAGGAGAAGCAGAAGCAGAAGGAGAAGCAGAAAGAGAAGCAGAAGAAGCAGTAGCAGAAGTAGCAGAAGCAGAAGAAACAGAAGAAGCCGAAGAATCAGAAGGAGAACCTGAAGCAGAAGGTGAAGCCGAAGCAGCAGAAGCTGGAAAAGCAGAAGCAGAAGAAACCGAACAAGCAGAAGAAGCAGAAGCAGAACGAGAAGCAGAAGAAGAAGGAGAAAGAGAAGGATTAGGAGTAGGACGGGCAGAAGCAGAATAAGAAGCAGAAAGAGAAGCAGAAGGAGAAGCAGAAGGAGAAACAGAAGAAGCAGAAGCAGGAGGAGCAGAAGCAGAATGAGAAGCACAAGAAGGAGAAATTGAAGGAGAAGGAGAATGAGACGGAGAAGCAGAAGGAGAAGTAGGAGAAGCAGAAGAAGAAGAAGCAGGAGAAGCATAAACAGAAGAAACAGAAGGAGAAGAGCAGAAGCAGGAGAAGCAGAAGGAGAAGCAGAAGAAGCAGAAGCTGAAGCAGAAGAAGAAGAAACAGAAAAAGCAGAAGAAGCAGAAGAAGAAGCAGCAGGAGAAGCAGAAGAAGAAGAAGAAGAAGGAGAAGGAGAAAGAGAAGGATTAGGAGTAGGAGAAACAGAAGGATAAGCAGAAGCAGAAAGAGAAGGAGAAGGAGAAGCAGGAGAAGCAGAAGAAGCAGAAGCAGGAGAAGCAGAAGCAGAATGAAAAGCAGAAGAAGGAGAAATTGAAACAGAAGGAGATGCAGAAGGAGAAGCAGAAGCAGAAGGAGAAGCAGAAGAAGGAGAAGCAGAAGGAGAAGCATAAAGAGAAACAGAAGGCGAAGCAGGAGAACAGAAGCAGGAGAAGCAGAATCAAAAGAAATAGAAGAAGGATAAAAAGCAGAAGCAGAAAGAGAAGAAGAAACAGAAGGAGAAGCAGAAATAGAAGCTGAAGAAGCAGTAGCAGAACCTGAAGCAGAAGGAGAAGCAGGAGAAGCAGAAGAAGCAGAATCTGGAGAAGAAGGAGAACCAGAAGGAGAAGCAGAAAGAGAAGCAAAAGCAGAAGGAGAAGCAGAAAGAGAAGCAGCAGGAATAGCAGAATAACGAGAAGGAGAAACAGAAGGAGAAGAAGAATGAGAAGCAGAAGGAGAAGCAGGAAAAACAGAAGAAGCAGAAACAGACGGAGAAGCAGAAGAAGGAGAAGCAAAAGCAGAAGAAGAAGCAGAAGGAAAAGCACAAGCAGAAGGAGATGCAGAAGTAGTAGCAGGAGAAGCAGAAGAAGCAGAAGCAGAAGGAGAAGAAGAAGGAGAAGAAGCAGAATCAGAAGAAGCAGAAGGAGAAGTAGAAAGAAAAGCCGACGAAGAGAAGCAGAACGAGAAGCAGGAGAAGCAGAAGAAGCAGAGCGTGAGAAGCAGAAGCAAAAGAAACAGAAGAAATAGAAGGAGCAGAAGCAGAAGGAGAAGCAGAAGCAGAATGAGAAGCAGAAAGAGAAGCAGCAGAAGCAGAAGAAGCAGGAGAAGCAGAAGCAGAAGAAACACGAGAAGCCGAAGAAGCAGAAGCAGAATCTGAAGCAGAAGGAGAAACAGTAGAAGCACAATCTGAAGCAGAAGCAGAAGAAACAGAAATAGTAGAATAAGCAGAAGCAGAAACAGCAGGAGAAGCAGAAGAAGAAGACGGAGAAGGCGAGAGAGAAGGATTAGGAGTAGGAGAAGCAAAAGGATAAGCAGAAGCAGAAAGAGACGCAGAAGGAGAAGCAGCACGAGAAGTAGGAGAAGCTGGAGAAGTAGAAGCAGAAGCAGAAACCGAAGAAAGAGAAGCAGAACCTGAAGCAGAAGGAGAAGCAGAAGAAGTAGAATCTGGAGAAGCAGAAAGAGAAGCAAAAGTAGAAGGAGAAGCAGAAGGAGGAACAGAAGAAACAGAAGAAGCAGAAGCAGAAGGAGAAGGAGAAGCCGAAGGAAAAGCAGACCGAGAATTAGAAGGAGAAACAGAAGGAGAAGCAGAAGGAGAAGCAGGAAAAGCAGAAGTAGCAGAGGCAGAAGGAGAAGCAGAAGAAGCAGAAGCATAAAGAGAAGCAGAAGAAGCAGAAGCAGGAGAAGCAGAAGCAGAAGAAAAAGAAGAAGCATAAGAAGCAGAAGCAGAAGCAGAGGGAGAAGCAGAAGAAGGAGAAAGAAAAGGAGCAGCAGAAGGAGAAACAGAAGCAGAAAGATAAGCAGAAACAGAAGGAGAAGGAGAAGGAGAAGCAGGAGAATCAGAAGAAGCAGAAGCAGAAAGAGAAGCAGAAGTCGGAGAAGGAGAAGAAGAAGTAGAAGCAGGAGAAGCAGAAGAAGAAGAAGCAGGAGAAGCAGAAGCAGAAGAAACAGAAGAAGCCGAAGAAGCAGAAGCAGAAACTGAAGCAGAAGGAGAAGCAGAAGAAGCAGAAGCTGAAGCAGAAGCAGAAGAAACAGAAAACGCAGAAGAAGCAGATGCAGAAGCAGCAGGAGAAGAAGGAGAAGAAGAAGGAGAAGGATTAGGAGTAGGGGAAGCAGAAGGATAAGCAGAAGCAGAAAGAGAAGCAGGAGAAGCAGAAGAAGCAGAAGGAGAAGCAGTAGGAAAAAGTGAAGGAGGAGAAGCAGAAGTAGAAGAAGAAGAAGGAGAAGGAGAAAGAGAAAGGAAAGAAGGAGAAGAAGGAGAAGGAGAAGGAGACAAGAAGAAGAAGAATTAGAAGATGAAGAAGGAGAAGAAGAAGGAGAAGCAGGAGAAGAAGAAGGAGAATGAGAAAGAGAAGGATTAGGAGTAGGGGAATCAGAAGGTTAAGCAGAAGAAGAAGGAGAAGAAGAAGGAGAAGCAGAAGAAGCAGAAGAATGAGAAGCAGAAGAAGAAGCAGAATGAGAAGCAGAAGAAGGAGAAATTGAAGCAGAAGTAGAAGGAGAAGCAGCAGTAAAAGAAGAAGCAGAAGAAGGAGAAGTAGAAGCAGAAGAAAAAGAAGTAGAAGCAGAAGCAGAAGAAGGAGAAGAAGAAGAAGAAGAAGAAGAAGAAGAAGAAGAAGAAGAAGAAGAAGAGGAAGAAGAAGAAGAACAAGAAAAAGAACAAGAAGAACAAGAACAAGAACAAGAAGAAGAAGTAGAAGATGAAGAAGAAGAAGAAGAACAAGAAGAAGAAGAACAAGAAGAAGGAGAAGAAGAACAAGAAGAAGAAGAACAAGAAGAAGGAGAAGAAGAAGAGCAAGAATCTAAAGAAGGAGAAGCAGAAAGAGAAGGAGAAGTAGGAAAATCAGAAGAAGGAGAAGGAGAATAAGCAGAAAGAGGAGCAGAACAAGGAGAAGCATAAGAAGGAGAAGCAGAAGCAGAATGAGATAAAGAAGGAGAAGCAGAAGTAGAAGAAGAAGCAGAAGCAGAATGAGAAGTAGAAGAAGGAGTAGGGGAAGGAGAAAGAGAAGGATTAGGAGTAAGAGACGAAGAAGGATAAGCAGAAGAAGCAGAAGCAGGAGAAGCAGAAGCAGAAGAAACAGAAGAAGCATACTCAGAAGCAGAAAAAAAAGCAGAAGAAGGAGAAATCGAAGGAGAAGGAGAAGAAGAAGGAGAAGCAGGACAAGCAGAAGAAGCAGAAGCAGGAGAAACAGAAGCAGTAGAAATAGAAGAAGCAGAAGCAGAAGCAGAAGGAGAAGTAGAAGAAGGAGAAAGAAAAGGAAAAGCAGAAATAGAAGAAGAAGAAGAAGAAGAAGAAGAAGAAGAAGAAGAAGAAGAAGAAGAAGAAGAAGAAGAAGAAGAAGAAGAAGAAGAAGAAGAAGAAGAAGAAGAAGAAGAAGGAGAAGAAGAAGAAGAAGAAGAAGGAGAAGCAGAATGAGAAGCAGAAGGAGAAGGAGAAGGAGAAGCAGGAAAATCAGAAGAAGGAGAAGCAGAAGAAGCAGAAGGGGAAGCAGACAAGGAGAAGCAGAACAAGGAGAAGCAGAAGCAGAAGGAGATACAGAAGGAGAAGCAGAAGTAGAAGGAGAAGCACAAGCAGAATGAGAAGCAGAAGAAGGAGAAATAGAAGGATAAAGAGAAGGATTAGGAGTAGGAGAAGCAGAAGGATAAGCAGAAGCAGAAAGAGAAGCAGAGGAGAAGAAGAAGGAGAAGCAGAAGGAGCAGAAGAAGCAGAAGCAGGAGAAGCAGAAGAATAAGAAACAGAAGAAGCAGAAACAAAAGCAGAATGACAAGCAGAAGAAGGAGAAATTGAAGCAGAAGGTGAAGGAGAAGCAGAAGAATAAGGAGAATCAGAAGAAGGAGAAGGAGAAGGAAAAGCAGAAATAGAAGAAGAAGAAGAAGAAGAAGAAGAAGAAGAAGAAGAAGAAAAAGAAGACGGAGAAGGAGAAGAAGAAGGAGAAGGAGAAGAAGGAGGCGGAGAAGAAGAAGCAGAGGGAGAAGCAGAGGGAGAAGCAGGAGAAGAATAAGGAGAAAGAGAAGGAGAAAGAGAAGGATTAGGAGTAGGAGAAGCAGAAGGATAAGCAGAAGCAGAAGGAGAAGCAGAAGGAGAAGCAGAAGAAGGAGAAGCATGAGAAGCAGAAGAAGAAGGAGAATGAGAAGCAGAAGAAGGAGAAATTGAAGCAGAAGCAGAAACAGAAGCAACAAAGCAGCAGAAGGAGCAGCAGCAGCAGCAGCAACAGCAGCAGCAGCAGCAGCAGCAGCAGCAGCAGCAGCAGCAGCAGCAGCAGAAGAAGAAGAAGAAGAAGAAGAAGAAGAAGAAGAAGAAGAAGAAGAAGAAGAAGAAGAAGAAGAAGAAGAAGAGGAAGAATCAGGAGAAGGAGAAACAGAAGAAGCAGAAGGAGAAGGAGAAGCAGAAGCAGAAGGAGAAGTAGAAGAAGGAGAAGGAGAAGGAGAAGAAGGAGAAGGAGAAGTAGAAGAAGGAGAAAGAGAAGGAAGAGCAGAAATAGAAGAATAAGAAGAGAAGAAGAAGAAGAAGAAGAAGAAGAAGAAGAAGAAGAAGAAGAAGAAGAAGAAGAAGAAGAAGAAGAAGAAGAAGAAGAAGAGGAAGAATCAGAAGAAGGAGAAACAGAAGAAGCAGACGCAGAAGGAGAAGCAGAAGGAGAAGGGGAAGTAGAAGAAGGAGAAGGAGAAGTAGAAGAAGGAGAAGGAGAAGTAGAAGAAGGAGAAAGACAAGGAAGAGCAGAAAGAGAAGAATAAGAAGAATAAGAATAGGAATAAGAATAAGAAGAAGAAGAAGAAGAAGAAGAAGAAGAAGAACAAGAAGAAGAAGAAGAAGAAGAAGAAGAAGAAGAATAAGAAGAAGAAGAAGAAGAAGGAGGAGGTTCAACTTCTCGTGGTCCTTTTCGGGGACATGTGCGCGGAACCCCTCTTTGTTTATTTTTCTATATACTTTCGCATATGTTTCCGCTCCTGAGACAATAACCCTGATACATGCTTTCCTCAATATTTGAAGAAGGATAGTATGAGTTATTCTTCCTTTCCCTTGTCGCCCCTTATTCCC
>NW_012293857.1:0-6234 GCF_000151885.1 Dipodomys ordii | reverse complement strand
GAAGAAGAAGAAGAAAAAGAAGAAGAAGAAGAAGAAGAAGAAGAAGAAGAAGAAGAAGAAGAAGAAGAAGAAGAAGAAGAAGAAGAAGAAGAAGAAGAAGAAGAAGAAGAAGAAGAAGAAAGAGAAGAAGGAGAAGGAGCAGAAGAAACAGAACAAGCAGAAGAAGCAGTAACAGAAGCAGAACGAGAAGCAGAAGAAGAAGGAGAAGGAGAAAGAGAAGGATTAGGAGTAGGAAGAGCAGAAGGAGAATCAGAAGCAGAACGAGAAGCAGAAGGAGCAGCAGAAGGAGAAGCAGAAGGAGAAGCACAAGAAGGAGAAGCAGAAGCAGAAGAAGCATCAGAAGGAGAAGCAGAAGCAGAAGAAGATGCAGAAGGAGAAGCAGGAGAAGCAGAAGAAGCAAAAGCAGAAGGAGAAGCAGAAGTAGGAGAAGGAGAAGGAGAAGGAAAGGCATCAGAAGCAATAGGAGAAGCAGAAGCAGAATGAGAAGCAGAAAGAGAAGCAGTAGAAGCAGAAGAAGCAGGAAAGGCAGAAGCAGATGAAAGAGAAGAAGAAGAAGAAGAAGAAGAAGAAGAAGAAGAAGAAGAAGAAGAAGAAGAAGAAGAAGAAGAAGAAGAAGAAGAAGAAGAAGAAGAAGAAGAAGAAGAAGGAGAAGCATAAGGAGAAGCAGAAGAAGCAGAAGCAGGAGAAGCAGAAGATAAAGAATAAGCAAAAGAAGCAGAAGCAGAAGCAGTGGGGGAAGCAGAAGAAGGAGAAGGAGAAGGAGCAGCAGAAGGAGAAGCAGAAGCAGAAAGAGAATCAGAAACAGAAGGAGAATAAGAAGGAGAAGCAGGAGAATCAGAAGAAGCAGAAGTAGAAGCAGAAAGAGAAGGAGAAGAAGGAGAAGCAAAAGTAGAATCAGAAGAAACAGAAGATGAAGAAGCAGAAGAAACAGAAGCAAAAGAAACAGAAGAAGGAGAAGAGCAGAAGCAGAAGCAGAAAGAGAAGCAGAAGCAGAAGGAGAAGCAGAAAGAGAAGCAGGAGAAGCAGAATAAGCAGGAGAAGCAGATGCAGAAGAAACAGGAGAAGCCGAAGAAGCAGAAGCAGAATGTGAAGCAGAAGGAGAAACAGAAGAAGCACAATCTGAAGCAGAAGCAGAAGAAACAGAAGTAGTAGAATAAGCAGAAGCAGAAGCACCAGGAGAAGCAGAAGAAGAAGAAGAAGAAGAAGGAGAAGGCGAAAGAGAAGGATTAGGAGTAGGAGAAGCAAAAGGATAAGCAGAAGCAGAAAGAGACACAGAAGGAGAAACAGCACGAGAAGTAGGAGAAGCTGGAGAACCAGAAGCAGGAGAAGCAGAAGAAACAGAAGACGCAGAAGCAGAAGGAGAAGTAGAAGGAGAAATTGAAGCAGAAGCAAAAGGAGAAGCAGAAGAAGGAGAAGGAGAAGGAGAAGCAGAAAGAGAAGCAGAACGAGAAGCAGGAGAAGCAGAAGCAGGAGAAGCAGAAGCAGAAGAAACAGAAGAAGGAGAAGAAGCAGAAGGAGAAGCAGAAACAGAAGGAAAAGCAGAAAGAGAAGCAGGAGAAGCAGAAGAAGCAGCAGCACGAGAAGCAGAAGCAGAAGAAGCCGAAGAAGCAGAAGCAGAATCTGACGCAGAAGGAGAAACACAAGAAGCACAATCTGAAGCAGAAGCAGAAGAAACAGAAATAGTAGAATAAGCAGAAGGAGAAGCACCATGAGAAGCAGGAAAAGCAGAAGGAGAAGGCGAAAGAAGAGGAGTAGGAGTAGGAGAAGCAAAAGGATAAGCAGAAGCAGAAAGAGACGCAGAAGGAGAAGCAGCACGAGAAGTAGGAGAAGCAGGAGAAGCAGAAGAAACAGAAGACGCAGAAGCAGAATGAGAATCAGAAGGAGAAATTGAAGCAGAAGCAGAAGCAGAAGGAGAATCAGAAGCAGAAGGAGAAGCAGAAGGAGAAGGAGAAGGAGAAGCAGAAAAAGAAGCAGAACGAGAAGCAGGAGAAGCAGAAGCAGGAGAAGCAGAAACAGAAAAAAGAGAAGAAGGAGAAGAAGCAGAAGCAGAAGGAGAAGCAGAAAAAGAAGGAAAAGCAGAAAGAGAAGCACGAGAAGCAGCAGCAGGAGAAGCAGAAGCAGAAGAAGCCGAAGAAGCAGAAGCAGAACCTGAAGCAGAAGGATAAGCAGGAGAAGCATAAGAAGCAGAATCTGGAGAAGCAGAAGGAGAAGCAGAAGCAGAAAGAGAAGCAAAAGCAGAAGGAGAAGCAGAAGAAACAGAAGAAGCAGAGGCAGTATCAGAAGAAGCAGAAGATTCAGAAGCAGAAGGAAAAGCAGAAGGAATAGCAGAAGAACGAGAAGGAGAAGGAGAAACAGAAGGAGAAGAAGAAGGAGAAGCAGAAGAAGGAGCAGTAGAAGGAAAAGCGGCAGGAGAAAAAGAAAGAGCAGCAGAAGGAGAAGCAGGAAATGCAGAAACAGAGAAGAACAAGCAGAAGAAACAGGAGAAGGACAAGAAGCAGAAAGAGAAGGAGGGGAAGCAGAAGAAGCAGAAGCAGGAGAAGCAGAAGCATAAGAATCCGAAGAAGCAGAAGCAGAACCTGAAGCAGAAGGAGAAGCAGGAGAAGCAGAAGAATCAGAATCTGGAGAAGCAGAATGAGAAGCAGAAGGAGAAGCAGAAGCAGAAAGAGAATCAAAAGCAGAAGGAGAAGCAGAAGAAACAGAAGAAGTAGAAGCAGTAGCAGTTGTAGCAGAAGCAGTAGGAAAAGCAGAAGGAAAAGCAGAAGAACAAGAAGGAGAAGGAGAAACAGAAGGAGAAGCAGAAGGAGAAGCAGAAAGAGAAGCAGGTAAAGCAGAAGAAGAAGCAGAAGGAGAATCAGAAGGAGAAGCAGAAGAAGGGGAAGGAGAAGCAGAAGTAGAAGAAGATGCAGAAGGATAAGCAGAAGAAGCAGAAGCAGAAGGAGAAGCAGGAAAAGCAGAAGAAGCAGAAGCAAAAGGTGAAGCAAAAGAAGGAGAAGGAGAAGCAGAGGCAGAAGAAGAAGCATAAGGACAAGCACAAGCAGAAGGAGATGCAGAAGGAGAAGCAGGAGAAGCAGAAGAAGCAGAAGCTGAAAGAGAAGCAGAAGTAGGAGAAGGAGAAGGAGGAGAAGCAGAAGCAGAAGGAGAAGCAGAAGCAGAATGAGAAGCAGAAAGAGAAGCAGGAGGAGGACAAGAAGCAGAAGGAGGAGAAGCCGAAAGAGAAGAAGCAGAAACAGAAGCAGAAGGAGAAGCAGAAGCAGAAGGAGAAGCAGCAGAAGAAGTAGAACCCGAAATTCAGGCACGAGAAACAGAAGTAGCAGAAGCAGAAGGAGAAGCAAAAAGAGAAGCAGAAGGAGAAGTAGAAAAAGCTGCAGAAGAAGCAGAAAAACAAGCAGGAGAAGCAGAAGCAGAAAGAGAAGTAGAAGCAGAAGAAGCAGAAGAAGCAGAAGAAGAAGCAGTAGAAGCATAAGAAGCAGAAATAGGAGAAGCAGAACCAGAAGAAAAAGAAGAAGCATAAGAAGCAGAAGCAGAGGGAGAAACAGAAGAAGGAGAAGGAGCAGCAGAAGGTGAAGCAGAAGGAAATGCAGAAGCAGAAAGAGAAGCAGAAATAGAAAAAGAAGAAGGAGAAGTTGGAGAATCAGAAGAAGCAGAAGCAGAAAGAGAAGCAGAAGAAGGAGAAGGAGAAGCAGAAGGAGAAGGACAAGCAGGAGAAGCAGAAGAAGCATAAGCGGGAGAAGCAGCAGAAGAAGAAGAAGAAGAAACAGAAGAAGGAGAAGGAGCAGAAGGAGAAGCAGAAGCAGAAGGAGAAGCAGAAAGAGAAGCAGAAGAAGCAGTAGCAGGTGAAGCAGAAGCAGAAGAAACAGAAGAAGCCGAAGAATCAGAAGGAGAACCTGAAGCAGAAGGAGAAGCAGAAGCAGCAGAAGCTGGAAAAGCAGAAGCAGAAGAAACCGAACAAGCCGAAGAAGCAGAAGCAGAACGAGAAGCAGAAGAAGAAGGAGAAAGAGAAGGATTAGGAGTAGGAGGAGCAGAAGCAGAATAAGAAGCAGAAAGAGAAGCAGAAGAAGAAGCAGAAGGAGAAACAGAAGAAGCAGAAGCAGGAGAAGCAGAAGCAGAAGCAGAATGAGAAGCACAAGAAGGAGAAATTGATGGAGAAGGAGAAGGAAACGGAGAAGCAGAAGGAGAAGTAGGAGAAGCAGAAGAAGAAGTAGCAGGAGAAGCAGAAACAGAAGAAGCAGAAGGAGAAGAGCAGAAGCAGAAGGAGAAGCAGAAGGAGAAGCAGAAGCTGAAGCAGAAGAAGAAGAAACAGAAAAAGCAGAAGAAGCAGAAGAAGAAGCAGCAGGAGAAGCAGAAGAAGAAGAAGGAGAAGGAGAAAGAGAAGGATTAGGAGTAGGAGAAACAGAAGGATAAGCAGAAGCAGAAAGAGAAGGAGAATGAGAAGGAGAAGCAGGAGAAGCAGAAGAAGCAGAAGCAGGAGAAGCAGAAGCAGAAGAAACATAGGAAGGAGAAGAAGCAGAAGAAACAGAAACAGAAGGTAATGCAGAAAGAGAAGCAGGAGAAGCAGAAGAAGCAGCAGCAGGAGAAGCAGAAGCAGAAGAAGCCGAAGAAGCAGAAGCAGAACCTGAAGCAGAAGGAGAAGCAGGAGAAGCAGAAGAAGCAGAATCTGGAGAAGCAGAAGGAGAAGCAGAAGCAGAAAGAGAAGCAAAAGCAGAAGGAGAAGCAGAAGGGGAAGCAGAAGAAACAGAAGAAGCAGAGGCAATAGCAGAAGAAGCAGAAGATGCAGAAGCAGAAGGAAAAGCAGAAGAACGAGAAGGAGAAGGAGTAGGAGAAACAGAAGGAGAAGCAGAAAGAGAAGCAGAAGAAGGAGCAGGAGAAGGAAAAGCAGCAGGAGAAGCAGAAAGAGCAGCAGAAGGAGAAGCAGGTGATGCAGAAACTTGAGAAGCAGAAGCAGAAGAAACACAGGAAGGACAAGAAGCAGAAGCAGAAGGAGAAGCAGAAACAGAAGGAGAAGCAGGAAGAGAAGGAGGGAAAGCAGAAGAAGCAGAAGCAGGAGAAGGAGAAGCATAAGAATGTGAAGAAGCAGAAGGAGAACCTGAAGCAGAAGTAGAAGCAGGAGAAGCAGAAGAAGCAGAATCTGAAGAAGCAGAATAAGAAGCAGAACGAGAAGCAGAAGCAGAAAGAGAATCAAAAGCAGAAGGAGAAGCAGAAGAAACAGAAGAAGTAGAAGCAGAAGCAGTTGTAGCAGAAGCAGAAGGAAAAGCAGAAGAACAAGAAGGAGAAGTTGAAACAGAAGGAGAAACAGAAGGAGAAGCAGAAAGAACGCAGGTAAAGCAGAAGAAGAAGAAGCAAAAGGAGAATCAGAAGGAGAAGCAGAAGAAGATGCAGAATGAGAAGCAGGAGAAGCAGAAGAAGCAGAAGCAGGAGGAGAAGCAGGAAAAACAGAAGAAGCAGAAGCAAAAGGAGAAGCAAAAGAAGGAGAAGGAGAAGCAGAAGCAGAAGCATAAGGACAACCACAAGCAGAAGGAGATGCAGAAGGAGAAGCAGGAGAAGCAGAAGAATCAGAAGCTGAGGAGAAGCAGAAGTAGGAGAATGAGAAGGAAGAGAAGCAGAAGGAGAAGCAGAAGCAGAATGAGAAGCAGAAAGAGAAGCAGGAGAAGGACAAGAAGCAGAAGCAGGAGAAGCCGAAATAGAAGAAGCAGAAGAAGCAGAAACATTAGCAGAAGGAGAAGCAGAAGCAGAAGGAGAAGCAGCAGAATAAAGTAGAACCCAGAAATTCAGGAAGGAGAAACAGAAGAAGCAGAAGCAGAAGCAGAAGGAGAAGCAAAAAGAGAAGCACAAGGAGTAGTAAAAGAAGCAGCAGAAGGAGAAGCAGCAGAAGAAGCAGAAAAACAAGCAGGAGAAGCAGAAGCAGAAAGAGAAGTAGAAGCAGAAGAAGCAGAACCAGAAGAAGAAGCAGTAGAAGCATAAGAATCAGAAGCAGGAGAAGCAAAAGCAGAAGAAAAAGAAGAAGCATAAGAAGCAGAAATAGAAGCAGAGGGAGAAACAGAAGAAGGAGAAGGAGCAGCAGAAGGTGAAGCAGAAGGAGATGCAGAAGCAGAAAGAGAAGCAGAAACAGAAGGAGAAGTTGGAGAATCAGAAGAAGCAGAAGCAGAAAGAGAAGCAAAAGAGGGAGAAGGAGAAGCAGAAGCAGAAGGACAATCAGGAGAAGCAGAAAAGCAGAAGCGGGAGAAGCAGAAGAAGAAG